>NW_017298983.1:790734-804075 GCF_001594075.2 Trachymyrmex cornetzi
CTCTCTCTCTCTCTCTCTCTCTCTCTCTCTCTCTCTCACTCACTCTCTCTTTCTTTTTATCTGTCTCTTGTCCGATTTTCTCCGACATCTACTGTGCCGAGGGATGTACAATGATAAATGATGTCGTTGAATAAAATGTTATGATTACAGAAATTGTAGTTATATGCTTTGTCATTAATATATGACCCTATTTATAAAAATCACGTTTACTATATTATGTCAGGTATATTCTCAGTATTTTCTGATAAGTATGCCCCTTGTATTTTTAGTTGAATACCAGGACAGCGATAATAACTAATTTCATCGCTTCCTTTTATAATAACTTTGCCAACAACCGTATGTGAGGAATATCCATAAATATTGTAACTAGGGGGAAACAACATTCGTGTTACATTATCGAGGAAAAAAAATAGAATTTTTGCGCTCTTTTTTCCTATGTCGTGGTGTATTTATCGCCCCCTTAATATCAATGAATCAATAGTTGGAGATTGATCAATCACTAAGAACGCGCTTAGGTAATCTAATCGACGATTTGTATATTTTATAGAGGGAACGAGACGACGATATAATAATCGACATAGCAGGTGGCAGCGACGATGGTCTCGGCCCATTCTCGTGACAAAAGTACAACGATGATCTAGGGTGGGAAAAGGGGTGGAGGATCGACCACGCACGTAGGAGCGTAGAATAATGTAGTGAGGCATTTCCGCATAGGAAGCCGTGCATTAGGCTATCAGATCGAGCACGCGCGACAACGACTGGTAGAGAAAAAGAAGGAAAAAGTTACGGGACAAACCTTTACGTGATTAGCAGTGAAAAGAAAGAATTCCATGCAGAGACTGGTAAAATAGAATAAAATGAAACATCTTCAAAATTTCTTTTAATTAATTTTTCTTAAGAAAATTTTCAGGCTCGTTTTTCATGCCATTTCAATTAGGAACAAATAATAGAAAACTACAAAGAACTCTCCTGAATTGTTTTAAAACTTTCATTAGGAAAATGATAAATTAAAATCTTGTCTTTTTAATACATAAAAGAATAGAAACGGAACATTACTATGAATTATCAATGTACACTTTCAAAAATTAATATATATTGACAGATTTTCTATCTTATACAAGGAAAGCAAATGGAAATTATTGATTATATCATGATATGACTAACATGTTCTATATATTTAAAAAGTATGTTCACAGTTGTAATATATCGATGCAAGCAAGTCACATAGCGCTATTCGACATACCATTCGAAACGTATGATTTTTTAGATTTTTGATTTTTGAATTAATAAAGAAGCAACTATTCGATTTGCTTAAGAAAATTTTACTCTACAGGGAGTTTCAAAGTGCAAGACATAAATCTCATTAAGAAAGACTTTGGAGAGGGTAGGTGGATGGAATGGCGAGGAGGCAAAAAAAACCCTCGGGCCAAATGTACCGAAATATGTTGAAGCGGTAATTAGCTTTGTGCGTACCGCGAAATACGAGCGTGCAATTTCGCCGGACATTTGGAAGTTTCACAAACAGACCACGTGCTTGCTCTTTTATCAGCGATTCCACTCTTTTTGGATAGGCCCAATGAATAAAGTTACACAGAACAATAGACTGATAATTAACAACGATGTTCGCGTCGTTATCAGAATGAACAAAATCCTTTTATTTTTTGTTTTCGCAATTTCATGTGTATGCTATCCCATTCGGCTCGATTATCTTAGTACAACCGTATGATTCGTGTTCCGCGTTTACATGATACCAAATGACATTAAAGTGCGTTAAAAGATGCTCTCGAAACGCTTCAGTGACGAGTCGGCTGACGGTATACAATATAAGATATTGTAATTAACTCAACTACTCAGAACACCTAAGCGCTTGCTCGTTAACGTTTTATTTATCGTCGCGTATGCATTTTTCATTTAGAGTATATCCCAGACACGTGGTCTCCGTGCCGTAATTATAAGAGCGGCACACGATGCCACCGCGCGAAGGACTTACGATTTTCACGAGAGTGGACATCTCGCGATAAGAAAGCGGTAATAATGTAACGACGAGGGCACGCGCGCGATCCGCCTTCGACCGCCTTGTATCTTGGATCTGTACTGTACTCAGCCTAATTATAATCAGGCTAATGCCTACCGGACAGTATGCGTCGGTACCTACCGGCCTCCTACGCTTCTATACCTGATGCTATGTAGGTAGCGTTACTTATCCCCAGCTGCTCTACGAGAGAGGGTAATTAAGATTCGGACACACCCATCGTGACTCTCGTCTCTTGGGCTCTGACCGCTTCTGCAAAGGGAGTGGTCGATCCCTCGAAAACCTCGTTCTCGTTTGCATACACGAAACGCGCCTCTGTTATCAGAAACGTCTTCTACGATTTCATTCTTTCCAGGTAGTACCGCACGAGATCGAAAATGTCCGAGATTATGTAGGGGTGTGGCGACACGACTGTCCACCAAATCCTTGAGATTTTCTACATGATCGTCCGCTCGTTCTTGTGAATTTAGTTATCCGTTCAACAGCATCGAAAGCAATTCTCGATTTAAAACCGAATGTTTGCGAATCAATTGCATATATAAAAATTTAAATCTAGATAGATAAATAATTTAGGTTTAGAAGAATTGCTTCTTATCAATGCGCTTTAATATATTCATTTATTCAAACATTAAAGTGTCTATAAAAATCTCTCTTGAATACGAACGTATTTCTTGATATTTTTAAAAAGATATTTTTAAGATATTTTTAAAAAGATATTTTTAAGATTTTCGGTTTTTCGCATATACTATTTTAAAACGAGAATCGTAGAATATTGCTGAAGAAACAAGTCGCTCGCGTAAAATGATGCGCAATTTAGAAAGACTGTTTGCTGTGTTGTTATTATAAATTCAAAATAAAAAAAAACACAAATACATTACTCACCGGAAGTTGGAGAACCACTTGACCAGCTGCGCTGTATTGTTTTTATTAAACTTGATGTCGGGGAAGTACATCTTAAGGACGGCCGAGGATGGGTACCTGACCCAGAAGAACATCAGCTTCGCCTTCCTCAGATGCATCGGCGTCAGCGTCGACGAGTTCACCGCGGTTAAGAAAATACCATTTTGCAATGTATACGAATATATATAAACACATAGAAATATATGAGAAATGTGAAGAAGGAGAGTTAAACTTCACTCTCGCGATAAAAGAAAGGATTAAGCTAAAAGAGAAAAGTGCGGGAGAGAAAGTCGACTCATTTCTCGAACGTCTGAATATCTCAAATATAATCGTGTTTTCTTTCGTATCGAATCGGATCAGAAATCGTACAAATTGCGATTATCGCAAGGGTAGATGATAGAAGGGTTCTTACTGGGAAGTTGATCTACGATTGGCCGTATCCTCAGCAGAAGCCTTACTGACTTCTTATTGGTAATAGGATCTCTACATGTGGTTTCATCGCAATCTTATTCGATTAATTCGCGCGACTCTGCTATGCCATGTTGTACTTACAATTTAATTTATTCAAAACGTGTAAGCTTATACTCGATATTATAAATGTCAGCACATAATCTCGCATTAATCTCGAGCTAAAAAATTTGGAATAGATTTTTTCGAAAAAAGGAAAAAGTAAAGAGAAAGAGGGCGTAGGCAACAAAATGAATTCGGATGCATCAAATGCCAGCGAGAACCGCGATGAGACTAGGATGGTGCGTCCGGAGGAGCGCGGAACAGCAGATCGTGTCACGGCGATGCACAATGCGCTCGACCTACCCCAAGAGAGAGGAGGGAGTGAAAAAAATGCGCCATTGATTTTACATCAAAGGCCGACTAAAAAGGCGGCAAAGAACGGCACGCTACCCGATCGAGCGACCCGGTCCAACACGCCGATGCAGTTCCGACATTGCATCGGACGATCGGCGCTCACACGAGCCCGCGCGACACTCGCCTTTTTTTCCTCGTTGCACCGAGGCGAACTCTCGATTCGCAAGCCACCGGATTTCTGCACGCTCTTTCGGTAACTCAGAAGCAAGCCGCGGCGGGGTGGATCATGCACGATAATCGAAGCTGGTGAACCGTTCGCTGATCATTTTCTGACGATCCTAAGAGTGCACTTTAACCGGATGCAATCGCGGCTATTTTAACCAATTTGAAAAAGGTTAAGAACATTTTTAAATAAAATTTGGACACGCGGATATTTCACAAATATGGGATCCTTTAAATTGTTACAAATTTATAATGTATAACTCAAATCATTCAGCAAATGTCGAATTCTCTTCTTTGAAATATTAATCTATAAATTTTTATTATTAATTGTTATGTCATGTATATTAAACATATATTAAATATTTATCATTATTTATGAATATTTAAGAATTATTACGATAAATTACTGCAAAATAGCAAAAAATATGATTGGTCAAACATCGCAAATTTATTTCTAATAAACTAGATTAAATTTAGTTCTGATAATATTTTCGTTCTATTATGTATGATACTCTATGAAGTGTTTTCGTACTAAAATGTGACGATATAAATATAATGAATAAAACATCTTTCTCGCGCACATCGGAAGATAAGATGAAAAATTGCAGACAAAATTTGATGTTTAGAAATTTAACTTTACAAAGGCTCATATCACTGAGATCAGCAAAAGTAGCTTAGCCAGGATAAACCGAGGAGACGTTCGAAATGTAAAGTTCGCGAAATGCTCAGGCTGAATTGCGAAATTGCGGGACAGATTATTGGCTTGCGAAGTTGGGTGAGACTGCAGGCCGAGGGTGGGCCGAGGTAGGTAAAGAACTTTTGGTTCGGTGCGTTGTTGCTGGACAAACTCTACTCGTAGGTGCAGCCAACATTAGCCTAACTCTGTACTAAACTAATCTAACATTCGTCCGAGCTTCCTCGCTCCAGCCACCTTACAAGCGAGCGAGCCATTTTGCCGGCTTTTTCTCTCTCTCAAAAAACTCACCGCTACATTCTAAACTTTTCGCGCGCGAGTTTCGTTTCTCCTCTATGTCAAACAATATCCCTGAGTATCTTAACTGTTTTCTCTAGTATTTCTAAATTCTTTTTAACACACGAATTAATCTTCAGATAACATTTTTCATTTTAAATAGTAATATTTTTTATACATAAAATGATTAATTCATGTCTAGAAAATTCACTTTGTCTTACGTTTTGATCATAATAAATATACATATATCAAAATTCTTATAAATATTATCTGAAGAAATGTTTATAAAATTTTATAGAATTTAATAAAATTCTATAAAATGTAGAGTATTATTACGAAATTTGCTCTTTAGCATAAAAGTATTAGTAAAGGATATTGTAGGCTGAATTCCATCGTAGCTGATGTCGCCGGAATTACAGTCGCTAGCTCGGTCGTTGCTGTCCATCCTAAGGTGTCCGTAGTCCGGACTGCCGTGCTGGGCTGCCGCCAACAAGGCTGGATGCAACATAGCTGGCGGATGGGGCAGTGGAGGGGAATCCCTGAGTTCTACACCTCCACCCGGAGGACTCGCGGGTAAATGATGTGGCCCCGGAGGTGGTACTTGACCAGGATGACTCGCGTGAGGATTGAAAAACGGCGAATAGGGCGAGAACACTTGACTCTCGTGGAGGCTTGGATTTGGTATCGCTACGCTGGTTGGCAGGGACACCGGCAGCATCGGTGGTGGCGCATGGTAAGGTCTCGGTGGTGGAGGAGGCGGGGGACTATCACTACCTCCTTGAGATCCGTTTCCTTCCTGCGCTAGGATTCTGGATACCGTTCTCGGAGTAATTCTCGTATCCGTCACCTGTAAACCGTACTAATTAGTATTTTTTTTAGTTAGACTTTTTTTATCAATTTCACATAATTAATATAAATTAATTTTACTTATAACTATTTTATAAAAACATATAAAAATATAAATAATAAAAATTGAGATTATAATATTTTTTAAATTAAAGAACAGAAATCTTATATTCGCTCAAAACGGAGCGCACTTGGCACTTAAATATTTCTATGCTTAAATCTTTTTCAATCTTGAAACGCAATCATGAATAGAATCAGAGTAGTAATATCACTTATCAAATTGATAAGTAATTAAAAAAATTTTTTTTTATGCTAATAAGCATCTTTATAAGAGTATTAATAATGTAAAAGATTTCGACGCGCGATTGCAGAATCAGATATGTATATAAATTCACAGCAAATTTCACACAATAAATTTAAGCACTAAAATTTGACATAATTTTTCGTATTTAATTATATTTATTCTCATCGATCCAAATTTATATTATAATTGTTTATAATACTTTCACTGTGACTTCAATGACTTCAATTTACAAAACATTATTCGAATATTACGAATGACTTGAAGTTAATATCTTTTTTATATATGTAAAAATTTGTACAATTTATACATATATACACACACACACACTTTTATACATATTAAAATTATAAAATTAAAAATATATCAGTTTATATTAATATTATCGTAATTCTAAAAATACACTAATTTATATTAACTTATATGAATATATTAAATCTGACAAGTTGTAATGCTTACCTTATGACGTTTTTTCTTCGGCGTCATGACAAGTGACAGAGCTTCATTTTGCTCCGAGTCCCTGTTTTCTCTCTCGTCACCTCTCATATTGCAGTATTGGTCGCGTTGTTGTTGCTCCCTTTGTTGCTGCTCGCGTTGTTGCTGATGTTGCTGTTGGTGTTGTTGTTGTTGCTGCGCTTGCATAGAGGCCATGGCGTATATCGTCGGCGGTTTTGGAGTCTGAAACATTCCAACGCTCGGCCTTGCGTGCGAGGGCAGCTGATTCATCTGGTTAAGATTGTTTTCCGTGGGGCCAGTATGAGGGCCATGGGGTACACCACCTATGGACCCGATTTGTGAAAACCCCGTGGGTTGTGGAGGAGGGGGCCCACTGTTGAGGGGCCCCCGTGGCCCGTTTGGGCCACCGGGTGGTTGTGGAGCTCCTCTGTCAACTACTTTCGTCCTGGGCGATTTTCTTTCGAGCATTTGGCTCGCCAAAAGAAGGTCCTTATTGAGCTGCTCGGCAGCAGCCTGCGCTGCCTCGGTTTGCTTACCGAGAAACCTCCTCTGTTGCACGAACCTTGCTACTATGCTATCAATCAAACTGGCTAAAGAAGAAGTTATTTCCGTCTTCAAGATATCCGCCAAGCCTTCCAAATCGGCTCCGGTGATATGAGGACCGGACGAGCTGGCTGCTGCGGCGGCACCTCTAAAGACGCTTAACCTTTCCTGGAAGTCTTTATGTTGAATAGGCGTACTGGCTGATTGCATTTGCGGCGTCTGCGGCGTCGAAGGTCCAGTGTTGTTCTGGCTCTGTTGCTGAGGTTGGCTTGGTGGCGGTGGCGAACTTTGTCGTTGATGTTGTTGCTGCTGCTGCTGCTGTTGCTGCTGCTGCTGCTGCTGTTGCTGCTGCTGTTGCTGCTGCCGCGCAGCCGCTTCTTGATGTTGTTTCATTCTTTCGAGGGCAGCATGTTGTTGTTCAAAGTAAAGTTTATGCCCCATATGATACATAGCAGCAGCTGCTGCGTGGGGGTGATCGGGTGGGAGGGTCGGGAGGCCGTTGGTGTACGGCGGTGGATGAGGTCGTGGCGGTCTTGGTGGTGGTTGTGGTTGAGGTTGAGGACTGGGTGGCGCGTCACCGCTCTCACTTGTATCTGGCTCCATTCTACTGGAGAGTTCCATGTATTTTTGTTGCATTTCCGCCAGTTGCTCGTGCAACATTTTTAATTGTATCTTTAAATTATCTTTCTCCTCCCGTTTCTGTCTGATCGTCGCCGGATCCTCCTCCTCTTCGCTCTCGTCGTCGTCGTCCATCATGGTATCATTGACACTATGCTGGAGAACGTGATGCACCGTCTGTTGCTGAGGTTGATAGAGCTTGCGCTTCTTGCAACCGTTTACCGTTGCCGGCTGAAGCGCTGGACTACTGCGCATCGTGCTGACGATGTTCTCCACACGAGCGCGTTTAATCTCTGTCGTTGGAGAGTTCGTTTCGGTTTTTGGCACGATCGGACAAGGAGAGTGACTGGGGCTACGTTTGATATTCATCGACTCTTGTATCTCTTCTTTAACGGAGACCGAGCCCGATCTTGGTGCCGTTGGGCTAGGAGGTAGGCTCTGCTCGCAATCCGATCCATCCAAGTTCGCCCCTGGTTCCATACCGGCTTCGGCAAAGGCCTCCTCCATCGCGCGTGCCGCGGAAGCAGCATCCTCAGCACTGTCCTCAGCATCGCCCGGCATCACGGTATCACGATCACTGTGATTCGCGCTATTCACGACGTTATTACCATCACCACTCTCCTCCCCGCCACTCTGCACTGTTCCACTGCGCGCACTATCACTATTTTGCTGTTGATGCTGTTGGGGACTCTGCTGATGCTGTGATTTAAGTAATTCCGCGGTAGTATTATTATTGTTGTTATTATGTATACTGTTGTTATTGTTCGGCTGCTCCTGCACGCCGAGAGCGGAGAGTTTGCGGCCCTGCAGAAGCATGTCGCGTAACATGTGCTGCGTGAGGTCGGCCGTAGCAGGATCATCGCAATTAACCACGGCGCCCGGTTGCAAATTCGAGGCGGGATCCATGCCGGCACCGGTCATCCCGTGACCGCCCTCTGGCGGTGATCCGCCAGCGTCACTGGCTTGTTTGACCTGCCTTCCTAATAACTCGTTCAGCATCTTGGCGGGGCCGAAGCCCGGAGCCCCGAAGAAGCCGAAGGCCGCGTGGGCGGAATGCTGCTGGGTTGTAGGACCCGTCGTAGCTGTACCTAAATGACTTTGGCTGCCAGCCGCTCCAGCCTGTTGCTGGAGCTGTTGTTGTTGTTGTTGCGATTGTGACTGGTGGTGCTGCTGCGGCTGTTGCTGCTGTTGCGGCGATTGTTGATGCGTCGGTGGTCCACTACCACTGAAGATCGAGCCGTATAGACCACCACCGAGGAAGGATGGCCGGGAGCTAAAGTTCGGTATACTCGAGTAGCTGTTGCGCGGCTCGCCGGCGTCCACGCGCTGTCTGGTGCGCTTCTGCTTCTTCAGGAGTTGCTGTTGCTTGCTTTCCGTGGTTGCTCCGTAGAGGGCGAAACACTCGGTCTCCTCCTCCGATGACATCATCGGCCGTCTGGTTGGTCGGCCCCCCGAAGGCCTCCGCGTCCCCTCCCCGCCAGGGCTTCTTGTCACCCTCCCCTTCTCGCTCGAATAGCCCCTCGTGGCTCAGTGCGCTGCCTCGGCTTCTGCACACTGTGTAGTCTCTCCGGTACCCCTACTACAGCTGCCTTTTCTCTATGTGTTCCTTCTTCTAATGCTCCCCACCTTGTCCGCCACCGACCACCACCGCCTCTCCACTTCCTTTGCCTTTGCCGTCTCCTTCTCGGTCTTCTTCTCCTCCTCTTTCTTTTCCCTCGTCTTCGCCGCCACCGCCTCCTCCTCCTCTTCCGCCGCCTCCTTTGCTTTTTCCGCCGCCGCCGCCAACGACGACGACGCCGGCACCCTTCTCTTTCCCGGCGAACTCCTGCTTCCTCCTCTCCTTCTTCTCCTTCTCTCGCGCTTCCTCTTCTTCTTCTTCCGTCGTTCCTCGCTTTTTCTGTGCTTTCTTTTCACTATTCCTCGCCCCGCACCTTCCGCCGTAGAGCTGACGCCAACGGCTGAGGCTGCTGCTCGGTGACTTGATGTCGGCCGTTCGCCCTCGTCTCGAGATGGCGGGTCTTCTTCGGAAGATTCGATTCGTTATCGGGTCTGTATCCGCTGCTGTCGTGCTTCTTACTACTTCTGCTACGGTTATTGTTGCAACCGGGACCGCCGCTGTTGCTACCGATGCGTTTATTCCCGGTGATTGTTGCGATGTTGTTCCCGTTGATGATAACCAGAAGGAAAGCCGGTATTCTCGCGGGCGGAATTCTCGTGCTCCCGCCTGGGAGCTGCATCCTTCGAGCTCGCCAAAGGGCTAAGTGCCCCTCGCTCCCTCGTCTCGATTTTCGTGGCCTCAATTCTCCGATACACCGTCTGTAATAAAAAGACAACAATTCATCTCAGCGATCTGTGCCGTCTAAACGAATATCGCTCGTCTATATATATATATAATAAGAGAATCGATTCAGAGGTATTATAATAGCACACGGTAGAGTATTTTAAGCTCTGTATATAGACTGTTGCATTGAAAGAAACGTCGTTTCCGTAGATAGGAAGTACTCGACGGTGTGTACACTTGTCATTTCCTCTTATTATTAGCTTATCTTATTTTAACCACAAATAGAATGGTATGGTAAGAATGTTGAAAGAGAATCTGTTACAGATGCATTATTAATCCTCGTAGTTATAATATGTTCTTTATATAATATTTGCAAATTTTTTTTCATTGAAAATAGAAACATACGTCCAATAAAAACGCACGTACGCTCTCTTTTTGCAAATATTATATTTTAGTATTTTATCGTATCATCCTATATTTAGATATATACGTATATATTTCACGATAGATTCTTAAAAGTTGAATTTGTAGAAAACATTTCTTATTTTCCAAGATATGGACATTGGGAAAAAAATACATTAATTCTATGCAAGATGACGTCACAGTACGATAGAACATGAGAAAGGAGTGCGAAGTGTTATCGGTTAAAAATACAGTGATCGACCACATCGAGGGCGACGACGACGGCGACGAAGAAGAAGAGCAGACCGCGGGTGACAGTTGCAAGCAATATGTTTCACCCTCGTCCGAACACCCTGCGACCGATAGAGGCAAAAACTCAAAGTATAGTGAGTTACGAGGGGGTTAGCGAAGAAGGGGGTGGTTCGCCTGAGAAGCGACCATAAGAAAATTACTTGCGTTGAATATCTTATTCGATACATAAGCAGTTCCGCCTAGAATGGTCTTCGCCGATGGGACACATACCGTCGTCGGTCGATATACCCGGTGAAAGAAAGGGGGGCACAAAAAGTAATTGATAGGCCACTCATTGCTCGCTCGATCATAGACCAGGCCCATCTGGCTTGCTTCGATGAGAAAAATAAAATTCTTCTACGCCTTTATATTCATATATATATATATATATATATATAGCCGATCTTTACGTTTTCATTTTATTCATAAATTTGCCGCTCGCTAATACCAACTTTATTACCAAGTCATAATGAGGCCACAATATTTCATTATTGTCGTTACAATTATTTACTCGGCACAAAATATTTTAATGGAATCCTTTTTTGTTGTAGTCTCCACGCGCTCAAATAATCGCTCTTCATTCGTCAATGGTACGGCCTGTTAGAAGCTTCGATCGTCATGCAGTTCAATTGACGCTGCGTATAAGTGCGTAAGTGAGACGTTTGTGTAGTAGCACGTATGCGTTATGGTATAGAGCTTGAATACGTACTAATACAGTGCACGGGCACACACGTTTGTGTACATGTACGCGAGATTCGAAGCAACAGCTGAGCAGTTTAAAGCACCTGCGCTCAATAAGCCGACAATATTCCATAGTTCGTCTACGCATAAACCCCCTGCGTACGAGGATATCTCGATATTCGTTCCAATACGTATCAAGAAGTCAAAAGAGCTTGTAGAGAACAATGCGTGAGGTGTCACAAAGTAAAGAAAGTTTAATGAAAATTGTATTCTACAAATATAAATAAAATTTTTCTCTATTTATTTTCATTTATCGAGATTAAGCCTTTATGAAAATTAATATTGTATTATTTATGTATACAAATATATATATATATATATATATATACAAAACATACATATATATATAAAATACAATATTTATATAGTATAATATATGACGTTAGAAATAAAGGATATTGAATAAAGTTACGGTACCCATCACAAAGATAACACATTTTTCTTTCTTGAAGGCCGAAGAACTGTAAATTGCGTAACAGGAAGACAGATTATTGAAATACGAGCAAATACGCGCGCGTATCTGAAGTATCATCGACGTCCTCATTGCGCACTTGAATCACTATTACGTAAACGTTCAATTACGCCAAGTTAGCGCGTTCTCGGCCGCTTCCTCGAAGAGGAGCGATTCGTTCCGAGAAATTACTAGGCAGTTCCGTTGGCAATTACTTTAGAGGGGTGCAGCGCTTGCTGCTCGTTACTCCAGAAGTGACATATGGTGTCGACCTCGATAAGGTCTACGGGACGACGATTGTACCTGGATAGGAAGGGACGCTTCGAGGGGGGTCAGACGAACTTCTGTCTTTCCCGTTTTTGATCGGTACTTCCCTGTGTGCCGTCATGCGTGGGACGAGAAGGGGAAAACAAAAAGGTGCCGGTGCCCTGCCGGAAATGGCTTCAGGAACTCTCCCACTGTTGCGTCGATTCGGAAGTAGACGCGACGAACTAATTACACGCGAGGAGTGCGTTCACCAAGGTAAGCGCGGGGGTAATGCACATGGTCTTACTGCTATTAGTATCTGATGACCGATTTTTTTCGGCAGAAATACTCACAAATTTAAATTTAAAAAGTGCGTAATAATACTTGTCTTTATTTCTCATGTTAAAATGTTAATTGTTTTCTCACAATGAGAGAATGGTGTACGAAAAAAATTTTCCACCGTCAAAGAATCAATTTATAAATAAATTATGAAAGTTAATTGCACATATTAAGCATATATAAAGTCATCTTCAAGTTCAATATGTCATGGAATCAGCGACTATTAAAGTACAAGAAAAACACACATCGGTAAGTCACCAATGACCGTTTCCTGCGCGTCATACGATATTTACCATTTAAGCAGGTGGGTAGATTTCAAAGCGTGATTATAGTGCATATAGTGATAGGGTCCGCAAGTAATACGTAGGATAGTTAACGAATGGGGAACCCTCGATGGAACTTCAAGGTAATATTACAACAAGTAATCATTTTTCTTTTTTAAATAGATGACGACGTATGAAAAATCGCAAGTCGAATATCAATTCAAGAACGATGCAACTTCTGCGAGCAAATTTGATTAACGTTTGAGCGTATATTCCGCTATATTCTCGTGTATGCCGCAATTTTTAGTTTCCCCTTGTGAAACAGCCGAAGAAATGAAGGAAGATAGTTCCTACGTGAGCATCACATGGTGTACGTACCCCACATGGCGTTGTCGAGGTAACACAGCAGTGGCATGTGCATCGGAATTCCACCCCCTGTAGGTGTCATGTGGTGAGAGTATTCGCAGGGGGTTGCATGGGAACTCGACTGTGGTCATCAGTCCATGTCCATCGTGCATATAGGCACGCACGACGCTTAGGCACGTACCGACTTCACCCTCCCGTATAAAATTATTGTAACATTCGTTTCGTCATTACGTCTATGACGATGTATAGTATAGGGGGGGGGGGGGGGG
>NW_017298983.1:804146-876324 GCF_001594075.2 Trachymyrmex cornetzi
TAGACACGCGCACACGCGCGCAAGCAAAACGTACGTCGGGGTACTCACACGCGTCGGCGTCGGCGGCGCACACCGCACACGGCGGCCCATCGTGTATGTACACACACGGTTCACACGCGTTCAGCATATTATCGGCCTGCTCTGATGCAACAAGTTGACCGGGTGTCAATTGATGTGTTATTAATTGGAGGTTAATTGCGTTAATGCGCTGCCGACCCCGCCTCTCTGTCGTCTACCCGCTCTCCCACCCCCGACGCCCACCGCACCCACCTTCAACGAGCCCCACTGTTTTATTATTATTTTGCATTCGAATCGTTTCGATTCAACACACACTGGCACGCGCCCAAACCAAACTGGTGAGAGAAAGAGAGAGAGAGAGAGAGAGAGAGAGAGAGAGAGAGAGAGAGAGAGAGAGAGTGAGAACCTACCCGGCAGGGCACGAGCTGGAGAGAGCGCGAGAGAGCATTTAAAAGCGGCGGCCTGTCACCGATTTTCATAATTCACAGCTCGTTAAATTTGTTTCGCTTTTTGCCCCGCTTTTCGCGGTTACGCGCCCCGACGCCATTAATCTACCTTCGGTCGTTTTCAATGAGTTTAATCGCGTTTCAAAAACAATGTGGGTCAACGCCACGCTTGTGTTATTCCTGACACGTGAGCATGACCTTCTCGCCATTTTCATTTCGATTTCGGTTCCCATTCATGCCGTTGCAGATAACACGCGATAATGAGCGCCGGTGTTTTTCGAAAGTTTGACGTTGCGGCATTCCGAGTCGCGTTTTGTATTGTACTTGTAGCGAGGCAAGGAACGAAATTCTATAAGGATACGATTTAAGGCGAAATTTAAGTTTTGTCTTTTCAAAACGTCTGTATTTACGATTATTCCTTTTATTATAACGGTAGGAAAGCAGTCATATTATGTATGCTTTATATAGCCAAGTTGTATACACATCTATAGATTTATATTCTAGCGAAATGGAGAAAGGTGAACAGTTCAATGGTGTTTCTTTCGTACGAGATCGACGATCGTCAGGAAATTTCCCAAGGTACGATCGCAAATCTCCGAGACTTTTCACGAGATGTCTGCACGACCGTCCTTCAATATGTTCCCATGACTTCTCGCGGTGGGAAACGCTAACGTCTGATATTAAAGGCTACAAAAACTTGTGCGACGCCCTTCGTCCTCCCTCGGGGAAGGAAATAGGAACAACGGTCTTTGCCCTCAATGGCGTGGACGCAAAGTTGCGGCATCAAACTCGGAAACTGAGAATTTATGCAGTGAAAACAGTCGCACTTTTGTTTAATGATTTATTATATTAATTTAACGGTTTATAGAATTAATTACGCTGGTCAATTTGATCTCTGTATTTATATTTATCTACGAGTATCGTATAAAAGTAAAATCAATGAAGCTTGTTAAAGCTTATCAGTTGTATTTCATTAATACAGACATCGTTAAAAATGTATCGTTTACAATGATACCGTATCTGATTTAACAAGCTTGATAAACAATAAAACGATTGTCTAATAATATTTTACAAATAAGCAAATTGTCTCGTTTTAATTGTATTAAATCAAATTATTTATAGTATATATATATATAAAAAAAAAACAAAAAATTATGCGATTTATAGCTGTGAATTAAATGAAGAATAAATTAATAATTTTACTAGCAAAATTCCAGCGAAATATATAATCTTAAAATGTTCGAGAAGCCAAGAAACTCCCTCGTTTCCGACGACACTGCAAGATCAAGGAGGCCCCCTCGGCCTCGGTAGAATTCAGGTGGTTCGCCGGGTGGCGTTTCCGATTTAAATGTCCAGGTATCCCGTGATTGTATACCCAGTCGAGGTAACTTCTCGAGGCTCGGTTCCCCCTTGGGTGCTCGCTCCATCGAGGAGGAAAGGCGAAGGAAAAGGGCGAAGAAGGTAAGAATGCCTCCTTACGATACGGAAAGAGCGCGTGCCAGCTGCCGTTTCGAGGCATAACCGACGTTTCGGCTTCTTGTTGTCATTGTTGTACCCCACTAGGTTCCCCTAACGTCTTAAGGCTGAACGGACTTCGCCTTTCTAACGTCTTAAGAAATGCGTGAACAAGCTAGCTCGTGCCAGGGGAGGAGTAACGGTTTTCGCTTACTCCGACGTTACATTATTATTCCATTCACTTCTGCTTTTGCCAGTAATTTCTTAATGCTGTCTTAATTTTGTCTTAAATATAGAAAAAATAAAACATTTATATAAAATTCTATAAAAAAATCTATATAATAGGAAAGATGCAATAATAAAGGAAAAGTTCATACAAGATTTATATTGCTATATTCACAGAGTTGAATGCTCTATATTAATATTTTTTACCAATATATTCTCTTCTCTCTATCTCTTTCTCGATATAATTTAATATGAAAATTTCTTTGTTTATTAAGCAGATGCAATATAATAAACAACAGAAACGAGTGAACGAATAGTCGGAAAGAAAAAGCGAATTACGGTAGAGAGATTTTAGTCTTTCTCTTCTCTGCCTTTTATTGGCTACTTTTCGAGACAATTATGGAGATACGTTCGCGGCATATTGGCAACCAAGGACATCCAGGATTACTGGCATTATTGTCGTCGCCATTTCGAGGAGCAGTCTTCTTATGGCAGTCAGCCAATATGCTTTCTAGTTTTTGCGATAACGGCATTCATACTACAGGCATTATCGGGTACTGAGGATTACTTAATTATATTCAATTGCCAAAGTTTCGTATGTTTGTATCTATAACGACACAAAGTCTCCACGAAAACGTCTGAAAGCTGCCATTTTTAAAAGTATTTCGGAATGAACGGGAACACGTCGTCGTTTTCTAGAGAAACTAGTAAATCGCGTATTGTTGAACGTGTTTTTACGTATTCAACGTAAAATGCAGTGTATAGTTTATACGAATGTTACAGAAAGTCCATAAAAACTTAACTCGTGTGTCTTGTTAACGACCACACGATTTTAAAGAGTAAAATGAAACGTGTTCGAAATAACTCAGCAGGAGATCGAAAGTTATCCCCGCTTCTAAGATCTAAGAGAATAGATATACAAGAATAAATAGATACTAATGTGGGCATCACATCGTACGAGGCATCGTGGTTTCTGGTGCAGCTGGACCTTGATCTATATTCAGGGTCCCGCAGAATCAACGCACCTTTGATCGCCCTTAAGACTGGAAACATCTGGTTACTGCCAGATATCGATCGAATATCCCTCTAGCGAGTGACAGATCCTATGTTTCTCGATAATCAACAAGGCACAAAGCTAACGCGTGAGATGTTAAGAATCCATGTTATGAATTTCTCTCCTTAAATAATTTAGTATTTAAAATGCAAATTTCATTCCGATAATATTGCATTTCAATTTTTTTTTAATAATTCGTTGGCAAAGTAAATTTGTTAAACTTACTTAAATATATTTGTAATATGTTATTGACAATTTCTCTACGAAATCTGCGAAAACGAGAAAACACATCGATGGGAAGACAGAATCTTCTTGACGTAGATAGATGCAATGTGGCACGTCCGCGCAAATCTCCGCGGAGTAAAGCGAGTGCGGCGAGCGGTGGTCTGATCGTTTGAGCCAATCATGCCGTGATTGAGTATAATGGACTTGCGTCTTGTCCCCCAGGCCAGTGGCTCTCGAGCTAACTCGTACGATCTGCAGTCGGCCCTTTCGAACGACTGGTCGTGGACCAGATCGCTCTTGGGTTGGTCACCAGCAAGCCGTAAGTGACTAGGGCACAGGATGAAGGCTGTGTCCGAGTGAGCGAGCGGCCTGTTGGTATGATAATGAGGAAGGTGACTTCCGACGATCCATGTATCGCGGAGAGCGGTCAAGGGAGAAAGACAGAGCAAAAGCGCCGGAATGCACCGATGACGAAGATGGAGAGCCGTCGAAGAGACGAGGGTGAGGGAGATGAGGAGGCGAAGGAGGTACATCGACGCTGATGGAGGAGGAACTCCGACGCCGCGCCGCGCCGAGGGTCGAGGGTCGGCCAAGAAGCGGACACTCCAATCCACAACATCCCTTCCGATTCTACATTCATACGTAAGCCCTGTACAGGCTCTCCTCCGCTACCGCTTGTTCCTTTCTCTCGTCTCTTCCTTCCGCGGCCCCTACGGTGTAAATTGACATGAGAGACAGGACACGGGGAAGGGGGAGGCGACGTGCGTCAGCGGGTCACGCGTATGTACGAACCGGGTAGGCTCGAGGAGCGGAAGGCTCTTCGTGATCCACGACGATGCGACGCGGTAGGGGAGGATGTAGCGCGCTCGTAGTGCACCGCTCGAAAGACACTCGGCATGATTGGTCGTGCGCGTGTCTCGGTCGTCGTGTACGCGCACATTATGCGCGTAAGAGCGAACGGGAACGGCGGAGAGCCGAGAGGGCCTCCTGGGGAGCGAGGCTCATCGGGTGACGTTGCGTACCCGATGAGGATACGAGCCAATTTTCCCAAACGCCGTCAATTCAGCTAACCAGCTAAATTCGCGAACGCGAGGCGAAGGAGGGAGGACCCCGAGGCGTGTGAGAAAAAGGGAGAAGCCAGAGAAGCGGGACGATGGGCTAAAGTGCTGGAAATAACGCGATGCATTATTTGCATGAGAAGCGAAAGACTAGCTCGCTCGCGGATACGATGACACCCGTACGGGCCGGTTCCCAACTATGTCGAATGCATATGTGTGTTGAGCTGTAGCTCAGTTAATCCAATTGAGTCAATTTGGGTTAACTTGAAGTCGTCTAAACAGCTTGTTTAGATATCTCGTAACGTATTCGTAAGCGTGTTTCCGGCTCTCTTTCCTCCTTCAAAATAAAATCCTTTACTCGTCTTCGATAAGTTGAAATAAGTAGATTAATTAGTGATCATTGGTTGGTTGAACTATAATTTGCGGGTATTATTTTTGTTCTCATTAATAATCGATCAATATTGATTTTTCATCAGTTCTTATACCACAATTTTCGTTGATAACGTTTACTTTGGGTTTTTAGAAATTGTATTAGAAACTATACTTCACATATAAAATTTTGCCAATTATACGGTTGTCATTGTAAAAATAATGCCATTTTCTTATAAAAATGTACTTCTCTGCAACATCTCTCGTTCCAATTTGCAAGTAACGAAGGATTGTAAATGAGTTAGTTATTTATTTTAGATTTTCCTTAACTAAATTTCCTCCCGATTTAGTGTTATTTCTGTTAGCGATATCATTGGAGTAGCAATATCGATCGATTGTTCTGAATTTATTCGGAAATGTTTTATCTTCGTACTTCTCGTTCACAAATACTCTCACATAATAATTGAAAATATTTCTTTCACAAACATTTTCAATTATTAATGAATCCAGTATAATTTATTGAAATATTAAACTGTTGTTGTTCGAACTGAAAATAAAATTATTGAATGGAATTGAGCTTGTCATTTACGATTTTCTACAATGACTGTTTAGTAGCGGGCGGTCGCTTACGGCTTACGTCATCGAAAAAGGATCAATGTCTATGATTATCTGTGGAGAGAAGGCGAAGACGCATCTAGCCTAACCGTCGTCTCGACGATGATGTAATCGTTGAGCTCTATGCTGCTCTAGTACGGGGCATGCGAGTATTTGTCCAGGGTACATACTAGACTCTCCTCCCCAGCTGACGTTGATTGAAGGAATAAGGGAAACGGCGAGCTCCCTCAAGTGCCCACCAACACTATCGCCGCCGCCACGATCGCTATCAACGTTTCGCCTCTGCCTGCTGCAGCCCCTACAAATCGACCTCCACGTACGTCATCGTCTCGACCGCCTCTATTACGAACGCATAATCACCGTCGTGAGATGCCCCATGCATCGGCGCAACGCGTCGGATACATTGGAGATTCCTCCTCTTTCAGTCTACACGTTAATTAAACAGGATTTACATGGTTGTATTAAGGCCTCGTAACGGGTTATGAAAGGAGATGAACACGTTGGAGAAATAAACGCGTTTCGCTTAGAATCTATTACTATATACGCAGCTCTGAAAAATGTTAAATATTGTCATTATCTAATAAAACAGTTAATAACATTAAAGTGGAGAATATATAAAAATATTCTCTTCTTTGTTATGAGAATAAAATTAAATTTCTAATGTACGTTTGTACTCGATTAATTTTCGCACGCAGATCATGAGGACAATGTGCGCTAGACGCGGATAATGTGTGCGTAGAACGTGCCGTTTCCCACGTTCCGCGTTCCAAAAGTGTCGGGAAAGAAATGCGGGGGAAATAGAACGGTTGCGACGAATAAAGTGGGAAAGCTTAAAGGAGTTAGAGAGGGGAAGAGGCAATAGATCTTATTAAGAGACAGAATGAGTCATTCGGTCGTGAGCGGTGATAAAAAAAAAAAGGAAAGAAAGGCTTGATCGCGACCAGCGGAGACCGAATAAAAATTGCCGCGATAGATGGGTGGGTGTCTCAGATCCGGAACTTGTTGACAATGGTGCGGAAGGCGATACACCTGGACGGTCGCGAGAAGCGTGCAAGTATTGACCCATCGCGCGCTGTAACCGCACATCGCGCGACTACGACTAAACTTTCACGCGCGTCTCACGTGGTCAGTGGACCTCGTCTCCTGAAAGAGAGAGAAAGAAAGAGAGAGAGAGATCGGCCCCCAGGCCATTCGTGCCGCGATTGCATTCGTGATGGCGCGATTATTTACATTACTTCCGAATTGGTAAATAAGAGACACGATGTCGGACGCGGAAGCGTGTCGCAACCGCCTCTTTCCGCAGAGGCGCTCCCTCTGGCCATCGCGCCGTCGTAAAATCCTTTCCGGAGTTCGTGCGATGCGAACAGTCCCGCGAAATTCGCCGTAATATGGAAAAGAGCAGGATTATTGGATTAACTGGCGATGCATGATTGAGTAATTATCCCGTTTAATGCGAGGAAAATAAGACGTGCTTTTTGCTGTCTTTACTCGAACAATTGGTGAGAAACGTATAATAAATTTATCTCATCTCTAATGGCTGTAACTGCACTCTAAAAAATGTTGATGTGGATTTAACACCATGCGATGTCTATATAATTCTTGTGTTGGTGTTAATATTAACACTAACTTGATGTGGATTTAATACCATGGGTTGTAAATCTACAACATGATGGTGTTAATATTAACATCAACAGAATTATATAGACACCGCATGATGTTAAATCTATCACGATATTTTTGAGTGTGTATGAATAGTATGTTATTGTGTACACATGCTCGTACTAATTTTGCATTTAAGTCTATAGAAGCACATACAAGACCGTACACAACAGTTTAGCGTAATTGCGATGGGCGCGGTGCCTTGTTATTAACGCGCATGTTAGTTTCATTCTCGCTATCGTCCTTTCAAGAAGTAACATTATAGTCATATTATCCGCGAGTCATTTAACCATCTTTCGAAAGTTATCTTCGTCAGGATATTGGCTCAAAACGGTCGTTTAAATCTCAGGAGTCTAATGACACCCGCGCGATAATAGGGCGGCTGATTTGACAAGCGAAGTGGTTACGAAGACAAATGAGTGCTTTAGTCGTGTTCGAAACCATCGATCGTTCTACGAGCCCAGGCAGATCTTCCCCATTCTCTCTCTTTCTCTCACTCTCTCTTATTGTGAATAAAATTTCCTTCATGATGCTCAAGATTTAAATCGTACGTGAGATGTAATGAATTAATTATTATTAAGTGATAACGATGTGCCATTATGCAAATAAAAAAAATTAATTTTTACATTACAATTAGCTTTAATTTTAAAGTGACCTTTAAAATAATTTACAATATTACACATTTAAATTTAATTAATATTTAATTTTTACTAAATTATCGTGCGATATGAAAATATATGACGTTTTATTTTTTTTTAAGTTATTATCTAAAAATTTATAATCCTCAATTTTGTTCTAAAATGTTGCATTCTTTTTTTTTAATGTCGTATTCTTTTAATAATAAATATCAGTGTCACGTATACAAATTTTATCTAATTATCGGAATTACTATTTCTTGTTATTATCAATATCGTTTCGCTTCCAATGAAATTGTTCTTCCATCAAACAGCAAATTTTTATTACGTATATTATATTTTATTTATAGTTTATTGTACTTATAATTTATTAATTTTATTATATATATTATATATTTTTTTATAATATAATAATTTTAATAATTCGCAACGTAAATAAATTATATCGTACATTACGACATATCACGGAAAAAAAATTAATTGAGTGGTACAGCAAACCAATAATTTACTGCGCGAATTCGACATCTATAACTAAGAAGATTTGATGGTTTATCAAATCACTAATATGTTATTCAGCTGTCAACATTGCTACTTTATAGAAAATTGACTATCTGTATATTACGACTGTAGATTTGCTGAATCAGTGAAGTTTTCAGCTGTTTTTTTTTCCGTGATGGAATTGTATAATATCTATTGTACGCGATTTGCGTATATTCTCTTACGCGGATAGGTCACATGCTAAGGTAATTATCTAACAGCAGCAAGGTCAGGAGTAGGCGTAACTGACATTATATCATCCTTTTGTCATTTCACAGATCTTGCGCAGTTGATGTGCATCTGACGGGGGATTCCACGAATCTTCCAGCAAACTCGAGTTAATCTGTTAATAACGGATAATTTGTTCTACCAAAGTTGTTTGTTTTAAGATAAGACGTACACAATCGAGTAAATGATAATCTCTCTCTCTCTCTCTCTCTCTCTCTCATGTACGAAGTATTATTTTATTTTATTCTGATAGAGAAATTAAGGGTATACTATTATTATGTATATGCGAAGCGAACCGATATCGTCGAGTAGAGCGCACGCAATGATCGAGCAAGCGCACAATCGCTTCGCCAACGTTACATTACGCTCGTCAGCTCGTCGCGCGAATCTCCGATTTATGAAATAAGCCGTCATCACAGATCCCGGCCGGCCGAACGGAGACGCGTGATGTTATGACACATTGGACACTCGCTCGTGTCTGTGTCCCCACATATATGCGCAACACATATCCGGGGGTCGGGTCAGTTCTCAGGGCTATCATTGCCTGTCGGCCGGAAGACTCACTTAGACCCGTCTTGAGTTACCCCTCTTCGTCCCTGGCCATCGTTCCTCGACAAACTCACGACCATATAATCCCTCCTTCCCTTTTCGTCTCCCCGATTCGCTTTCTCGTTCTAGGCCGCACGAAACCTTTGCCCGTCCCTATTGCTTTTCTCTCTCTTTCTCTCTCGAAGAGGAATCTACTTGTCGGATTCTTTTTTCCTTCGACTTTTCTTCCCTTACTCGTTAAGGACACTTGCCTTTCCGAGGAGCAGCATCGCAGTGTTGTTTTGCAAATCGATCTTATAAGTAAACAATTTTTTTCCTGTAGTTAGCTTGAAATTTTTTCTGACGATCAAACTTCTTGAAAAATTAGACTTTGTTAAGATTAATATAATTTCTTCACAATAATCATTTGATATGAATTTATGTATATTACCAAGATAAGAATTACAAATCATATTAATAAATCGTAAATGTTGCTAAAAATTATTTCATCTCTATTTTATGTAAAATAATTAATTTAAATAAATTTCAAGAAACAGAAAAGATAACAAAATGTTTTTCAAATAAAATTTATCAATTAAAATCCTAAAAATTTTAATAAAAGCGTATTATTGCTTCGTAAACAATATTGATAATCTGCTTTTTATCATTTTGTCGATATTTGATTCCGCACTTTCAAGTCGGCTTATGTTAAACGGATAAGCGGCTTTAATTACCAACGCCGTTGTAGAAATAATTGTTTTCTGCTTGTCCTACTCACACGACATGCACGCGCTATTATCGCATCGCTCGCGAACTTGTTGCAAATTCGCGACGAGAGAAAGACGCGACGCGCATGGAACGCACTTATACACGTACGAGCAGCAGTTGTCGCGGCACACATGCATGTGCGATGCAGCTTCGTGTACGGGGCGTAATTGCGCGGGTACGGCAACGCGTGAACGTGTGCGTATGGACCTATTGTGCGTTTCCGTGGCGGATACTCCTTTTACCCTTTAGGGAGTATCTGTGTGTACACACACAGAGCTGCACTAAGTACCATCTTCAGCGTATCAAAATCGCATGTATGGTCTTATACAAACTCAAGTAATGTGATTTCCTACAAACGAACAATACATAAAATTTTTCTAAATTTTTTCTTTTATTTCTTTAAAGAGAGAGAAAGGGGGAAAAAAATTAAAATTGATATAGCAAATATTCGAAAATTGTTACCCAAAAAAAGACGATATTTAGCCTGTAATATATTTAGGTACAATTGTACGAATATTACTTTGATTTTAAGCGAGGCTTAAAACTCCCACTTTTTCGCTTTAAAGCCGAGACAGAGGGAGAGATAAAGATAGTTTTAAGCCTCGTTTAAAATCGAAGTAATATGCAATCGGGTCTTAATCTAATATGTTGAGGCAAGTTGCCACTTTTTTTTAGTGCGAAGCAGGAAATGTCGAGTTTTCAAACTAAAATAAATTATAAGGAATGTTTCTGCATCTCGAAATGTCGCGAAAATGTGTTGCGTCGGAAGTGTTAAAACTTAAGTGCAATTGGATCAAATGTAACAGCAATGGTATTCAGAGTACTTTCTCATCGACAGAACGCGGCCGTCACGTTGGAAAGAAACGCATAAATGCGCGATGCAGGGCATGTTGCTCGTGCGAACGATGCCTCAGCTTTCTCGCAAACAATAAAATGCTTTTATAATACTTTGTTATGTAGTTGTGTGGCTTGTTATGTCGTCCCGCGTGTATTACGACTTCTCTTTACTGCTTTAAGTTCATTCTGGTCGGTTTACAACCCGCGACTCTGAGTGATGACAACGAAAGATATGTGTCGATATATCCTCCCTCTTAACGACGTTGCTCTTTCGTTTACTCATAAAAAAATTTGGCGACGCTCCCTGGGGCAGTAAAATCATACTTTGTGAATGAAAGTGAGAGGTTTACGTAGAAAATTAAGGAGGACAACTATGAATTTCCTGTCCTTAGGTCCCGTTCTTTGCCCTCATGGCAAATGGTGTTTTCCTGTCCTTAGATCCTATCTTTTGGCCTGACGATAAATGATGCTTGATTGTCTAATTCGCTCCGTATTGCCACGTTGATCGCGAAATATCGCATATATACGGCCGGAAACTCTCGCGGACGTCGCGAGCCTCGCTCGGCCAGGCAATCTCCCAGGCCAACAGAAGAGCGGCGGATCAATTAAGACATCATTTCCGTTGCGAGTACAATGATACGACTCGCCAAGGCCGGAACACGCGTCCGCACCTTTCGGCGCCGCGCTTCTGCGCTTCCACTCGAGCCCAACCCCGGTTACGAAGCTCACATCCTGGATCGGTTCTCGGTGTTGGTCTGTCATAGCGCGACGTGCCGATATACGGTGCCCGCGTAAACGCACAGATACGTGATTGTAACAAAACAACGGACGTCCGGACGGCAGACAGTCGCACAGGTATCGCTCCACCGTCCCCCTTAGGACGGGCACTCCTCTCACGCACTCTCACTCACTCTTTTTCTCCTCTACTTTTTCTCTCTTGCACTCTCATTCCCTGATTTCTCCCACTTCGCTACGCAATCCTTTTACCAGTTACTGATCGGATCTCTCTTCGCCTCTCTTTCCCCCTTTCAACTCTTTCTCTTTCTATCCTGGCAAGAGAACGGAATGAGTTCCCACTTCGTTCGAAAAATTGGAAGCAATTTCAGGCAAGACTAACTGGTCCAGAATATATGCGCTTTCGAATGCGTTTCGCAAACGATTATGAGGAAATCTTTCAAATACGATTTATCTTTCATTGTCAATGCAAGATTAAATAAATGGAAAAGAAATTGTCGTTTTAATTAACCCTGACCACGAAGTTTCTCTGCTGTATTATTTTATTAGTGTGTTATATAAAAATAATACATAAAACTAATCTATCATTTTTTTAGCAAATTTAATGTTTAAAAGTTTAAAGAAGCATATTACTAATTAAAATAATTTTGTAATAATATTCGATTTGTATAAAATATAAAATACATCAATCTTACATATACTAGCTCTCTAGAATTAATCAATCGCAGAGGAGTGATAACGATACGACGAATAATATGTAATTTTTCATGCGAGCACATCTATACTTCATCACATGTACTTTTGCGGAACAGTTACACGCCGGAGCCATATCGAAACATTTTTACGTGCACATTTTCCTCCGCGTTCTCTTCGATTTTCAATATCACTTTTCGTCGCTTCCATGTCGGCACAGAGGGTAGTATAAACATTACATTGTTTTTTTTCTGTCGAATACTCGGAATGTATACTTTTGAAACACGATAGGCATGCGTGTTATTTTAAAGTCGATCACCTGTCGCTATATCTACGTCGGAGAAATATGATATAATGAAGCATGATGAAAAAAAAATCAAATTACGCTAATAAACGAGGTTTTGTTGTATGGATCGTTAGGTGTATCATCGTCGGCCATCGGTCACCGCGTTTTCCTCTCGAGAACGGAAGAAGCGAGAGCCCATTTCCTCCGTGAAAGTGGAAGCTTCCACTAAGGATACTTGGTCCAGTGGACACGCACTTCCTGTCGCTATTTGTCGCGCTTCGAGTACTTCGCGCACCACAGAAAATTATATTGTCGTTCGGTCATTTACATTTATAGTGTGACACACCTATGCGATGCATCAAGAAACATATATAAGTGCTAAATCGCAAGTGTAAATGATCAAAAACGATCTCATTGTTCTCATGCTTTTATCAAATGCATTATAATTTTGTTCGAGTAACAATATGTTTCATTAATCTTCCATGATTTATCGTCGTTGAAAATTGAAGAAATAGAGCTAATTGTGTTATTAGATTAGCAAATGCAAACGGTTTAGCTGTTGCAGAAATAAGTTTTTATTATCACAATCGTTTTAGAACTTCACGTGCAATGTGCATCTCGTTTTCTGAATAGTAAGGAGTTCTTATGTTAGTGAGAACGCGCGGTGGCTAATAAAGCAGTTGAATCATGTGGCGTTGCAGATGGTGTGACATTACGAGGAAAGGGACAATTCTCGCTTCGTATCACTCATGCGCATTACGCTCTCCTTCGCGTTTTTTCATCCGTTTCCTTTTTCTTCAGTC
This sequence comes from Trachymyrmex cornetzi, assembly GCF_001594075.2. Taxonomy (NCBI): domain Eukaryota; kingdom Metazoa; phylum Arthropoda; class Insecta; order Hymenoptera; family Formicidae; genus Trachymyrmex; species Trachymyrmex cornetzi. Next base: position 817,321 of record NW_017298983.1, read on the forward strand.
CATAGCGCCGTCGCCCCGAGCGCGAAGAAAGGACTCGGAATCAGAAAGAGATGATAAAAAGCACGGCCTTCTCGACGTATTCAGCAGCGTCCGCTTTCTTGAATTCCGTCTTCAACTCCCGTTTTTCCGCGGTGAACGCGTGAACGGGATGAGATCTTCTCTGCGTAGCAGAGTCTGCATGTCGGCTGCACCGGAGCTACTTTTATTCATCCCTACTTTTTTTTCCGCACCTTCGGCTCCGTCCTCGCTTTTTCTACTTAGGTAACGAAGAACGAAAAACGATATAGTACGCGATTCAAGAAGAAGAGCGAAGGGAAAAAACATTGAGAAGATACTGCCTCCTCATTCTCGTCGCGCTTCTCGCAGCTTCATGAAAAGCAACGCTCGCATACTAAAATACTTGCAAGGCAATGTGCAAGTTGCAGAACGAAACGAGAGAGAGAGAGAGAGAGGGGGGGGAAGGAGGCAGAACAGTTAGTACGAGAGTGTTTCCTCGCCATTGTCCAACGCGCGCACCAAGAACAAGAAAAGCTCTTCCGATGACAAGCAAGCGTGCTCTCGGCATTACCGCGGGAGTTGGGGGTTTCCAACGGGCTGTGCCCCTCCTACCACTGTGCACTTCTTGTATCATCGTCCTCTCCATTTATGACGTAAGTAGCACGCTGCACTGTGATTTCTGTAAGTAGCACTCCGCACGATGGAGAGCGGCATGGGAAAACGGACTGACTTCTTTGTATCGTCCATTCGACAGAGACTTCTTTTCTGTCAAGAGATGAAAGACGAGGATCGTTGTCGGAAACGGTTTCGATACGAGTCGCCAACATCCTGACCGTGGACATCTCGTGCTTTGCGCGACTTACGAAGCTTACTTTAGCGAGAACGCGCGTACATTCTTTCTACTGCAGTTTCTCGGATTGTAATCATGGGAAGAGTATTAACGAGAAGCTTTTGTTTGCGGTGACAAAGAAAAAGAATGTATTAATTAATCAACTGATAAGATAAACATAGCATATAACAGATAAAACTACATGAAAGTAAAGAGATGTATGAATCGATGATAGATCGATTTATAAACACACGTTAATACTCTCGCGGAAAATTCTGCTTCAAACGCCTTATTTATTGTGTCTTTTATATAATAAATTATTTTATTAATAACAAGCAATTATCTTAGTGTATATTATATTTTGTTAATTAAATGAGATGCCTGTACAATAAATCGTATGATCTGATATAGCTTGAAAACGTTTCTTTCGCCTTCACACCACGTCTAATTTAATGAAAATAATTGCGGCAAACTAGAAACCACGTGAAATTTTATCGTATGATAAATTTCTATCAAAAAGATTCTGAAGTTTTGATTTTTACTCAGGAAGAAAATTCAGTCGATTGAAAACGTCGTCTAGAAGTATGAAGAGCAATGAATATATGAGGAGGGAGAAGACGGGAGAGACATAAGATGAGACATAAGGGAATGGGATGTTGGCTGAAGAAGTGGGATCAAGCTCTCGAAAGCTCGTTAGCGTTAGCGGCTAAGAGATTATCTCGACCTGCATACGCGGTCGATGAAAGTACACCCTTCTGTGACTAACATCATGTGATAAAGTGGCGTAAGAATAAAGTTTGCGTCATCGTTTCGTTGCGGATGCAGCCAAGACTTCCTCTTTTCGAAAGGAAGGACGAAGGAAAAGCTGAGGAAAGAGCGTTGGATTGCGTTAGGCTGGTGAGCACACTCGTAAATGATGACGACTCCACTTGAACTTCAATCGCCTTCGTCTAAAAATGCGTAAAAAACGTTGGAGTGTCGATGACGTATCCATCTTTATAGAGAGTGCTCAAATTTAAAGAAATATTCATTTCAGACGGAATGTTGAATAAAATTGAAAAACGGGATCAATTAATATAATACAAATACGAGATATCATCTCATCATATGTGAACTTGAATTGTATACAAAATTGAGATTCTATAAATATCGCGTTATTGTCGCAGTATCAATGTTTCGCATACCATTTTGTGCGAGACGCAACATTCCAATGTGGATGTAATTACAGGATTTTTTTTTCGTGATGGCCAGTAAGTTAGCCCGGCAAAGGAAAATGGAACGTCGACGTGCACGAGCAAGTTTCGTCTCTGCAGCGTTGCTCCTTTCTAGTCCCATTAAACGTAATTACGTGTCGTCTCTAACGATGTTCGATCGGGGCTGCTAGCAACGACGCAACCGTTAGTGCAGAAGCACAGCCGGAAGAGGAAAGAGAGGAATAGAGGAAGAGAGAAAACAAGAGGCTGCAATGGAAAATGCGGAAAAAAAGGCACACGTAAGATATCGTAAAACGAATGAAGGCATCGAAGGGAAGAAAATGGCGAGAGCGAACCTACGAATGTGCATGTATTGAACGGTCGAGTTTTCGGAATCTTCCCTTCGTACCCTTTATCCCTTCACGAATATTGCTTGAGGAGCCTCGAGTGTGCGCCGAGGGTGCGTACATTGTATGGCGTCCATCTTATATGCATCACCCACCCATCGCCGTCCTTCTCAGAGAGTCAACCCCGTCCACCTTATACTTGCATTCTTTGTTCTGCGTAAACCCCTTCGTCCTGGCCCTCATCTTCCTTCAATTCCTACTTCGTGTGTACGCTCGTACGATTTCGCACCCCTTCATATATTCACATAGTACCGGGATCGACTGTTGATGGAAAGAGAAAGGAGGAGATGAAGATACGGAGAAAACGGAAGAAAAGGAGTATGAGAAGAAGGGGACAAGGAAACCATGAAATCTCGAGAGACAAGGAAAGCATGAAATCTCGAGGACGAAGGGGGCTACTGCAGTCTGCACTTAAAAGTTAGGGGATGCTTTAAGAAAGGTCGATTCAAGAAGTAAATCATTACTTTCTCCGCGCCAATATTGAATTTATATATCAACCGAATATATGGTATATTGAATTTATTACAATATTAAACTTATATTGACGTTTGAGAAATAATCATATATTTCTCACAAACGGTCTTATACTCCGATTTATTATCATATTATACATATTATTATATTATAGATGTATTATTTTATTTCTAATTATTATCTTCTTCGATATATTTATCTATCAATTATCTTAATTGCGAAAAGCATTCAGGAAAATATCTATTATTCATAGAAACTTTCTCTATTTTATATTTTACAATACCTTTTGCATTTCATATATCAGAAAGCTCAGAATGACAAAGTAAGCATAGTGGATGATTAAGAGTCGTAATGAAAGAAATCTGCAACGCAAGAAGCTTTCGTTTCGTCCACTGCGCAACTTCGGTGTCTATATCTTCTTGATTCTCGGAACGAAAAATGAAATCTTTGTTCCGCGAATCCGCTCGTATAGGTTAATAGATGGAAGAGGATGGGCTAAAGTCAGGCTGATGCTCGTCATGAATCAGCCGCGAGAGGAGGGGGGAACGGGAGAGGTGCGAGAGGAGCGTGAAGACGAAGGGATATGCAAAAGCAGGGGCGGTAATCGGAATAGATAGACTTTCCTAGAGACAAGCGAAGGAGAATGGGCCATTCATACATGGAAACTGAGTGACTTCGTGGTTGGAGGATTGTGAGAATTGTAATACGTCTCCGGCTCCGTCGTGGAGATTACGTCCCCGTGTGTCCCGCGGGGCTGCAATATCTTGCATTCCCTTCCCTCGGGGTCTGCACCCTCCGTCCTCCTAGGCCCCTCTACCACCGTTTCCCGTCTCTCTTGCCCCTCTCCGCCACCATCCATTCAATCCATCGCCGTTTACTTCGTTCTCATTGTCGTTACGGTTCTCGAAAGAGGAAAGAAGAAAATTCGAGATGACTGCCGACAGTGATAGGAAAGGTGGTAGTGGTGAGATTACGATAGAATCTGGGGTCGAACGGGAGTGAGGGGTGAGAGGTGGGAAAAACTGCATCCGTTCGAATCACATCCGCGAACGCCATCGGCCTTAAGAAATCAATTAAACGGAGAGAAACTCGTTGTGTAGAGGGAGCTGGGCCGAAGAGGGTGGAAGGAGTTAAAGAAAGAGAGAAAACGATAGGGTTGGGAGGACCACCGAGCAGACTGCTCTGTCAAGTGGATGAAGCGGGGAAAGACGAAAAGACAGACGGCGAAAGATGGAACTTGCAGTAATCAGGAGATCCCTATAGATATATACATATAGATATATATTTCTCAATTCATTCCTTTCTTTCTCCTCATCTATTTCGTCGTCTACGATTCTATTTCTTCCTTCGTCCTCGTGGTATTTATATACTATATATATTTTTTTTGTGAAAAATTTATATGTAGGGTAGATTTGATAAAAAAATTTTACTGTAACACAAGAAGATAATAATTAAAAGGAAAAAATTTTTTGAGTCGGCAAGATACAAAATTTTATCATGCAGTGTTCCTTTGATGTAAAATAAACGTTAAATAAAAGACTAATTGTAAGATACAGAATAAGATAAAAGAATAAAATATAGAAATGTATTGGAAATAAAAATATTTTTGATGAAAAAAATGTACGATATTATATATTTACGGAATAAATTTAAAGACACACATTTGTGTGCTAAAGTGTAGATGCTCATTTTTCATGTGCGATCATTTAATTTTTAAACAATGTTCTCCATTAAACATGAAGCTCGTCAATAAAGAATCTCTATTGATCACCATTGAACAATTGGTGAGAACAAGTTTGCATACTAGCACTTGAGAAATGTCTCTGTAGGAAGGAATGATAGAAAATGCAAGATGCGACGAAAGAGTACTGGCAAAAATAACTGAATAAAATATCGCGAGAAGAAAACGCGACGAAGATCTTAGGGTGGGGAAAAGGAGGATGGGAATCGCGGTCGGGAGCATGCAAGGAAGCGAGGCGAACGAAAAGGGATAAAAAGTAAGGGGTTGCCCACCCTAACCAACCGCGTCTAGTAAGAAGCATTGGAATCGATATCATTGCAACGTGGGCTCCTCCATCCAGTCTACTTTACCTCCCGACCCGCAACCTCCTCCGCTACTCCGCTCGTCATCAAATCGACTCTTAACTCTTTCCTTCTCCTTTCCCCTGAATTCTCATTGCCGGTGGAGGTCGTCGAAGTCGGTGGCCGACTCCTCAGACCCTTCATTTCTCTCTCTCTCTCTCTCTCTCTCTCTCTCTCTCTCTCTCTCTCTCTTATTTCGCTTCTTCATTCGACCCATCACCCCTTCCTGTTCTCTCGTCATTATCTTTCTTCGTCTATCACTCGCTGGGGCTCGTCTTGCTTCGAATCAAAGCTCGTTTTCGCTATTAAGAAGATTCCGCGTCATAAAACCGCTTAATACTCCGCTAGATTATCGGATGGAAGCATCTGTAATGCTATGTGTAGGCGACGTTCTTAAGTTTTTCATCTCAGCTTTTTTATAGATAAAAAAGTTGAGATGCTTTTTACAGATTATTTTTGCAAAATTTTAATATTTAACTTATCGGTTTCAAAATTAGATCAATTCTTTATCATGCCATTTATACATATATGACGTATGTTGTTGCATATATATGTATATATATATATATATATAAATCTACATCGTCTATATTTATCTACATCGTCTATATTCGTCGCATAATAATGACATTGGAACTGGTAATTTTTAACCATATGATAAACAATGACAATTTTCAGCAAATGTTTGTAATATCGATATATTTACTGCACGCGATCAATACGTATTTTAAAATATTCAAGCAGCTCGATAAATCCAGCAGTTTAACGAGCTGAAAACGTGCGGAGCCTCGAAAACGAAGTTGGAGGCTCTGTAAGTTGTCGATGAACGAATCGTCGAATACACCCCATCGAAACCCCATTCGACCGAAGGACGGTGAGTTTTAAGTCGTGTTCGCAAGAAGGGCACTAGAGGATGTCGGAAGGATGCGGTCGAAAGAGATGAAAAAGGAGCGAAAAACCTTCAACTTCTGTTTGAAACGGAGCGAAACGAACGACGAAGGTAGGATGAAACGAAGTACGGGCAAATGAAAAAGTCACAATTAAGAGCGTCGTCCAGCGAACTTTATAAATGAGATGCAAAACCTAGCGAAAAGGCATTGACCTGTTAAGTATCTGTAAATGTCACGAACCTGGATAAATCGTTGGTGCGATCGTAACAATTTTTCACATCGCGAAGAGCAATTAAGTTTGTACGGATCGAGTAAGTTTTTTTGTGAAAGTTATTAGTGATACTATTTCTTTGATTAATATTATACTATTGTTATATAGAAATAGTATCATTAATAATAACTTAACATTTTTTAACGTATTAAACGGAGTTAAATTTCTATAGCTATATCTACATGGGTTCTTCTCGGGATTTTTGTCATTATCTTTATCTGTATGTAGAATACTTTTCGATTTCTCGAATTCTTTCAATTCAAATATCGAAGTACCGCCGTGATAAGTGAAACCGCATCACTGATCGATAAAGTTAACTCCATGAACGGCGAAAGGTCAGGGGGTTCGACAAAACTGTTGTACACGTGCACCCCCCATTTAAGCTAACATTCGACAGAACGTATAGTGTTAGCACATACGTTTCCTGCGTTCCTGAGCACAGGTTGTTGCTAACAACCCTTTGGTGGGTGGAAATGGGCAAGCCGCTCGTGAAACAGAACTTTTCCTACAGAGTAATTTAGCAAAACCGGTCCGCGCACCGACGTCGGTTTCGAGGACCTTTGAAACTTATTCCCACGGCAGTTCATTTTTCTTTCAATATTCGTGCTACAGCAGCAAAACGTCACACGAGCGTGTTAAAAAGAATTTATTTAGGCAGCTAATACACCTTTTCGTCTCTGAGAAAGCTATTTTTTACAAAAAATAATTGTACTCTTGTATAATGTCGAAGGAAGCAGGCCAGGCTCCATAACGACGGAACAAGATAATAAAATTCAAATGAAGAAATAAATAAGCAGTGGGGACAATCCTTGGAGCAAACTCTCACTGGAGGGCGTAGGCTTTAGACTCGGTTGGGGTGGTTTTCTGCCCTCTTACATGCTCGGTGCAACAACCCTCGTTTCGACGGAAACCAACTCTATAATATTTCTCCGAGAAGCGCAGCGATGCTAAGATTTTCACGGGGGATACATAAAAAAATCTTGATAAAATAATTTTGCTTCTTACGTTTACTTTTTAAAGAATTTAATCATGCAATATTATCGTGCATTTTGAGTATCTTTTAAATTTTTCTTTTTAAAATCAATATGTATACATATTGTATACATCATATAATTAACATTTCAAAAAATTGTGCTTAAATAAAATATTTTCTATATGTACTATAGTTATTTCTATTCAATGTACGATATATTATAAGAGCACGTGCGAGAAATTATACGTAATATTAGTTTTAGAAATGTTAAATGTTTCTTCAAAAGATGTACTTTACCGATTTTTCTATTCTCCTATTATGTGTTCCCTTGATCGTGTCTTCATTTCTAACATCTGTTAGTTTCTCTTTTTCGTACGCAAACAGACGCGCCTTGTTTAAAACGAAGTACTTGTGATACTTTATGCAACGTTACGAAGACCAAAATCGTTCGTTATGTTAATCATTATATATATATATAACTTTTTATTTTTACAATTATTATTAGACTCTACGTTCAAATAATATAAATAACAATTGTAAGCATACCCAGTGAATGCCATATAAATTATGTAATATTGTGCGAATTGTGAAGCACGAGGTTCGAATGGCTCATCACCATGTACATGTGTTCCGAAAGCTTATCAAAGCTTGCATGTGTTCCATTCGGGGATTCGCACGCACGGTGCTCACCCCTTTCGACCCACGTGAGCCGTTGGTTGGTATATCTTCCGAAGCCCTCACCTTCTCTCCTTCTCTATCTCTCCCCTTCCTCTCCTCCCTCGCTGTGTCCCTCCTGCTCCTCGGTTCAATTTAAACTTTGCCCCTGCCAAGCCAAAAGCCGCATTAAGATTTTTTAAGGTTACACGAGAAGCTATATCACACGGTGATTTGGCACATCTATTCGAAAGGCTTCGTGCACGTTACCCACCGTACTCGTCACACTTCCGGAGAGAGAGAGAGAGAGAGAGAGAGAGAGAACATTTTTCCTTTTATGAGTACTTTCGAACCTTCGTAACGGCACGTTTTCGCTACGAATGTTATATTTCGTTAATCCGTCTCATTAATTTTATTTAAACATAAGACATTAAAAATACAGGTTTTTTTTTGGTGATTGATAGAAAAGTTATGCAACATTGATTTTAAGATATCTCGGTAATTGGTTGTGAGCATACATGCATGGATTTGTAATTCTCGCGGAGACGGAACCCGATTAACGATAATTCTCTCTCTTTCTCTCTCTCTCTCTCTCTCTCTCGCCCTCGGATAGTGTTTTCCGTGGGAGAACCATCCTCCCTGCCTGCGCCGCCGTCACGCCTTAACCCAACCTACCCCAAATCCGTACGAGGGAAGTTTCAACTCCAATTTGCCATTTCGTGACTGCAGCGAATCTTGCATTTTTCTTTCCCGAACAAACGTCTATCATTCTATCACGAACCGCGAAACTTTTGTTCCCGTGTCTCGTCCTGCCTTCCGCCTTCCACCTTGCGTGGATCGGCCCGTATCATCCGATATTTCCTTCGACCGAGATATATTCTTGCCGTGCGAGAAACTATGAGCTATAATTAGCTGCGTTTTGCCATGATCGACCCGTACAAAATCTCATGTCCTTTCAGTCTTTTATTTTCAAAAATATCACATACCGCTGTATCTATTTTCTACGTGTTCCTTTTTTATAGTTATACACATATAGGTTTTTATAGTTATACACCTATAACCATTTTTATAGTTATACACCTATACTATATATTAGAAACACGAAGCAAAATCGCGACCGAAATAACTTAGTCATATATGCCCGAATATTTAACGCTATCATTGTCAAATGCAACGAGTCAAACAATAGTTAAAACTTTTTCATTTTGTTTCTCGCCATTTTGAATAGCTAATTGCCAGAATTTTTCTTTTTTAAATATATCAGGAAAAGTCTGAACAGGGAATGAATAACGAAAGGAAGATAAATGAAAGACTGGACGCGAGAAGAAAGGGAGAAGAGGGAGATGTTGCTATTTGGTCGTTAGCCAGTTGGCTAATTTTCAGTATAAATCATGAAAGCAGGGTTTACACGAGGGCAACTGGCAGAAGCAAAGGGTGACTCTGATCATTCGATGATGCACTCCGCTAACGTCCATCCACAATGATTTCGCTCCCCTTTCGACCCATTCAATGACCGCGCATCAGTAGCTTGTTCACCATGCACGGATTAGCATAGCGCTGGAGCTTTTCGATGATTCTCCGGCCAGTACGTGCATTGCCATGCTATCGTGCAAACTTTCAAGCGTAGACCCTCGATTGGGGTAGGTTAGGCCGGGTTAAAACTCACTCGCTCGCAACCTCCTTCTTTCACCTGTTATATCGGCCTTTTTTTCTTAGCCTTTCATACCGTTCTTATAACCGGTACTTTTTCCTGTGTTCATAGGTGTGTTCATATACGTGGTTTCAGATATGTTCATATTAAATCATATTAAATTACAATTATAAATACAATTAAGTATTTTAGTGTCAAGTGATTATTTAATTAAAATTTGCAAACCTTCGTTAGGAAAAGTGTTAATCCGAGCAAGAGAATACGAAGATTATTTACCGTTTTTCTATAAGATGACCTATAACGTCGTATTATGTGGGAAAGAGACATGTTTGTGGAAGAAGCTCGTCCGGAAGAAGAAGTAGAACAACGGTCCTGAGGGGCAAGAAGGAGCAGTCGAGCAGATAGGTAACACAAGGAACCGAGGTATCTGGAGCGCAAAGTACGAAGAGTTTCCGCGAGTCGCGCTTTCCATTACTTCAATAGACACGACGAGTATACATCACCGCCGAGGGGCTTGGCTCGACTCGACGGGCGTAGGAATGAAATTTTGCGGTGCCACCGGCGGAAGTTTTGTCATAAGTCGGCAACGTCGTCAACGTCATCGAGCGCGTCGACACCGTGACGACACTTGTCCGTCCACGCTTAGATACCCGTACACATTGTAAGGCTTTCTTAATGATGGAAGAAATTCTATCATATACACATCCGTTTAGAACGCCTCTTCGCAGGGAGAGCGTTTTGTCTCCGGGGATGAAGCTAAAGATTATACGAGGAATCGCGGATGGGGCATCATTAACGACCGTGACGGCGTGTCATTGGCGTTGAACTCCGGCTCGCATGAGGAAAACTTCGGATAACGAAGGGGTGCAGCAAAGAGGCATTCCGATGGGACGCTTATCTCATGCTTGGATCTACTTTGAGAATATACGCGTATCAGTCAATTCCTTTCATATCTCTAAACACGAATACGAATTTTTCTATTAAAATATTTAACCCAGAGTCCACAGAATCTAAGATAATTTTTAAAAGAATTACGTAAATCAATATAATTACACATAACAAGATTAGAAAAAAATTATATTCCTAGAAAAAATCCTAGAAAAACTTCTTTAAAAAAAAAAAAATATACGCCAAGTACATAAAAAAGGTATCGAATATTATATTCCTTTTAATAAAAAAAAGTTACGAAATAAATGGAATTAACCAAGTATCTCATAAAGCAAGACACATAAGATAGACTGAAAGTGATTAAAATGGTCAACTGGATTATATTTTTAGAAAATCATATTGTTAATAAAATATAATAATAATAAACTTAAATGTATCAGTATACAAATACACATGCGTATAATTGTTGACAGAAGGATTTAATATCTTTACTTTGTGTGGTGAACTGGTGAGCTAAGAGTTAACGTTACTGAATATTTTAAAAGCGATAATGGTAATAATAATACATAAACATGTAAAATATAAAAATTTTATAAAGATATTAATTATAAAACTGTCTGTATTTTATAAAGATATTAATTATAAAACTGTCTGTAATTGTAATTATATAATAATCTAGACAACTAATTAAAGTAGTAAGTATGAGATATGAAAGTAGTTGAGAGTTAAAGAGTTGCGATATTATCGCGGATTTAATGGTAATGCATCATCGGTGCATATTGCGTTTTATTACAGATAAAAGCGGAATTTCCGCGCGATAAACAATTTACATGCACACGTTTTATACGAAACGAAACAAAACATGACTGGTCAACAAAATTATTTACATAATCTACATTACGCGCTTTGTTAAATAAAATTATTTCGCACGCTTCTCGTAGCGTATTAAAACTGACCAATTATTTGTATTTATTTCGGGTTTAACGCACGTGACATTATAAACGTTTTGTCTATACGCGATACCACATTACCCGATGTTTACACGTTATCGCCGCGTTATTTTAATTGCCCCTGAATCACGGACGTTCCAAAAGTCAGAGATTCACACCAAACGACATTTCCTCCTTAAAAAATATGTAATACAAATATATACATAATTAAAAAAATACAAATGATGAAAATTGGAATTTTTACCTACAGCATTGGTTCTGCTTTCCAACGTCGATTTGGAAACTATCGTTCACGTCGACACGACTCTTCTCAAGGCACGTGGCGTAAAGTCAGAGAAAAAAATATAGAAAAAAAAAAGGAAAAGGAGGAAAACCGGGCGGTAGTGTCGGCAATGCCGCGTACGTTGGCGTCTACCAATCGCGAGGCTGCCGAATCCGCGAAAAGAGGGCAGAGCTGACCGTTGAGCGAGTGTACGTAAAATCATCCACCGTCATCGATTCCCTCCCGTCGTCCACCCTTTTGTGGGTGGACCACGAGGGGCGGCGGGCGGAGGGTGGCCAGGGGGAGGGTATAGGTCGTAAAGGGGATGGTGGACGAAGAGGGGGTGGGTTGCTGGTTTTCCGGCCGTCGGCCCTCGGTACACCGGCCGTCCCTCGACGCGCCCTGCCTCATAGTTTGTACCCTTCACCTCCCGGGCCTCTCTAGCCGCCCCGAGGTCATCAAACACCCGACGTCAGCCTGGCCGGAGGTGGATGGGCTTGGAACCGGCCATTTTTTGTCTGGCCAGTCAGTGAGTCCCAGGGATCAGTGAATGCGCGCGGGGGCAGTTGTCGGGCGCGGGCAAGGGGGCGAGGGCAGTAGATGCAGGGGTGAGTGCAGCAACCATCGATCAGCCTCGAGGCTGGACCGCGCAATGATTTTTACCCCTTTGTCCCACCGTTCCCTTCTCCTCTCCCGGTTGCCCCACGGGCCATGTTCACTATAGTTGAGCTCACATAGAAGGACCAGCGTGTCTGCGTGCACACACGCGATGCAGGTACGCGTCGCGTATGCAACGCACGACCACACGGCCAGCTAAGCGACACACACACGCGCATCACACGAACGCAGTGCATCTATAACTTTTTCTCTCGTCCCTCTCTCTTTCTTTCCTCATTCTCCCTCACGTTCTCTCATTCTCTCTCGTTCTCACTCTTCCTCTCTCTCTCTCTCTCTCTCTCTCTCTCTCTCTCTCTCTCTCTCTCTTCCTTTTCTCATTCTCTCTCTTTTTCGCTCTTTTTTGCTTCGCGCCTGCTCGCTCTCGCTGATTCTGGTATCACGGAAACACGGTTCCTCTTTCTCTTTCTCGTTCGAAACCTGCCAGAGGCCGCCTGGCCACGCCCTCCACCCCAGCCTCCTCCTGCTGCCCTCGTCCGTCACGAACCATCCTCGCCCAGCCACCCCTTTTCATCTCCCGCCTTCTGCCACGCAACATCCGTACGAGCCTGGACCGGCCAGCGCGCTTTTTTGCATTATCTCGTTTTTGCAAAAATATGCGGACGCTAATCCGCAGGGCTAATTCGTTCTCCGGCGTCGAGCAGTGCACAGCCTACCCTTCCTACCCTTTCTAGCAGTAGCGTTGCTTGTCCGCCACTCGCTGGACGCGTTGCGACTCTCGTTAGGATGTCTGCTGAGGATAATTCATGGCGAATTATGGAGCTCTGAGCACGATTCGGCGCAGAGCCGCGGATGTTTCTCGTCATTTTCAATTTTCCAGCTTCCACGGTTTTCCCTCGAATTTTTGGAGCGTCGTCGCTCACAATCATAAATCAGACGAAGCAAGACGCGCCGTATTTTCAGATTACAAGAAGGAAAATCAATCGCTCGACGCATTACGTCTGGATTCATAACTTAAAATTGACAGTAAATTAATTCCGCTTTTGATTCGACTTTTTAAATAACAGGAAAACTCGGAAGACTTCAGACCCGGAGGCGTCGAAAATATTATATTCGGACATAACATTTGCGATAATATAATATTCTGCATATCATATAACGCGATACGTGATTTATTAACAAGTTGCATACGCTATATCGACGTATACACAGGTGTATCAAAAAATGATAACACCACGGTAACACTTTGGGAGAACGAGTATTAAACACGAGCAGTATTAAATACATCAGAATCTATTACCTCTTTTTGAATCGTCATACATCGGGTATCGCGCACATTCGGCTAATTACGCGCATTAGTCGGCCGCTATAAAGGATGGCGATACGTTAAATCCTCCTTGAATCCTTTAATATAGCTATCCTGCGTCGATGCTGTTAAACACGAGCTGACGAGGCTTACGCGGCGGGAAGTTGCTTCTCCCAGCGATACGCGGATAATAATAATAAGTGCCGTCCGGCAGAGTTCCGCTCTGCGCTGGAAATGATTTTTCATCGCTACTCTCGAATTCTCTCTTTATTCCCTCGTAATCCGAGTCTCGCGTACGTCACACACACGTCTACGTCGTGACGGGCTTCGCCGCTCTCTTCGTTTCACATCCCTCTCCTTCTCTCTCTCTCCCTCTCTTTCCACGTCTCCCCCTATCTACTATCTTCCCTGCTCCCCCTTTTTCCCCTTTTTTTCTACGAGAAAAGAGAAACGGCGGATAGAAGCGGACGGACGGAGGCCAGGGGATGGTGGATGAGGAAGAGGAGTTAAAAAAAAATAAGCGGTAACATGACATCTGTTCTTTCGCTCGTTCGTTCGGCTGGCTTGCGCCGCGAGTCGCGATCGCGAAAAGCGATTATTTCATACAGTTAGCCAGACGGATTGTACATTATGCAGAAATGCGAAACGACGCGCTAGATTCATCCAGAGAAAAAGAGAGAAAGGGTGGGAGGACGCGAGGAGAAATTCCGTGACCAGCGTGCACACGCGTGCACACGTTGCTCGCGCGCGCAAAACTGCTGGACACGCATCGTCGCATGCGAAACGATGGAAAGCACGGGAATGTCTCGCTTGAAAAATGCACTGCCAGCACTGCGCTTCGTGCGTCGAACCGTCCGCGTCCGGGTATTCTCGTGCAGAGAAGTGCGGCGTGACGTATATGGCGTAGCTATCGGCTCTAGTAGGTATTATAACTTCTCAGAGAGAAATGTGCGATTCAACTAGTCTCGGATATATATAGAAAGTTACGTAATGGTAAGTCATAATAATTTCACATGAAAGTAAACGTCTTCGTGATGATTTATGGCAGAGATGAGCTATCTTGTGTATTTTTTTTTTCGAGCGTAAGACTTTTAAAATAACAACAAATCGATCGTTTATGTCCAATATAAACGTCGAATGAGGGATAAATTTATAAAATAAACGAAGTGATGCTTTCTCTTTACATATGTATGTGTATGGCCATAGTATTATCTTTTAAAAATATGTCCATCATTATACAAAGCGATAAAGATTAATTAAACGGTTGGGTAGAAATAAATTGGATTTGTGGACGTGACGAAAACTCATTGCGCTTGTGAAGAGACCAATTTCTCGTGGACGTCCCTTGGCATGTAAAATTCACGACGAGATTCCGGATTTGTCTGCGAGAACGCAAGCCGGTGTGAGTAATCGACGTTCGATCGAAACGAATGGAAAGAATTTGGTCGGTTAGTCTGCAGCGTAACGGCGGATGTTCGAACAAATCCGGTAAAAATTAGGCTGTGTAACTGAGAGGGGAAATGCATTACCAGCGTTTTGAATCATTTAGAATCGCGCCAGAGCTCACGTGGAATGCGGACGTATTAAGCAATATGAATCTTTCGTGATATGGATATCATATGAATACCGGCGCAGAAGTTTTCAGATAATTCTTAAATGATCGAAATACATCTCTTTTATTATGGTAACATTATATCATCGTAAAATGAATTCTTCTGCGAGAATAATGTACTTGTAAACAAAATATCGACATCGTGATTGTATATTTAAAATATCATTAATTATATCAATGATTATATAGAGGAAAGAATAAAGATACACTTGAAATGTGTTTGTTTGATATACATTAAATTGTACTCTCATTTACATAACCCTTTAGAGACGGCATCCCTTGTTATAAAAACAAAAACAATTTTTTAATTGATTTTGCTGAGAACTGTTTTGTAAATAAAGAATTTATTAGATATATACATATATATTTTATCAAAATATGTATCGATATAGTCTTTCTGTCGATTAAAAATACTATATTTCAGTATTCAATGCTACATACATTTCCATCTTCAATTATTAAATATATTTAGTTTTTAACTAATTTGCACAGACCCCTAATTTATCTGAAATTTAATTTTAAACTGAACGTTGCAAATATCCTTTAAACTCGTTCCTAGAAGGTTAAAAAAATAATGACAAAATTATACTTCACATAGATAAGTTGCAGCTGTGTGGATAATCTCGTCAAGAGGATACTTAAACAAAAACTATAATTATTTAACACACTACCCGTCATTATGAAAAGCGTTCCAGGAGGAAAGCATGATTAGACCCTAACGGTACTTGGCTGTAGGGCGTTTCAGGGTGTTCAACGGGAGCCTCGCGTGGCAGTCACGTGTCAAACGGTCCAATTTACCAGGCGGCAGTTATGTTCTCCAATTAAAAAGGTAACTGTTTTCATTTCTTCTTCTCCTCGCTACAATTAGGACTGCAGTTTTCGGATCTAGAAAGGCGGACCAGTTTCGTTTGCGCATTTAATTTTGACAGTCGAGAAATCGAGGTTTTCATCCTCGAGAAATTGGTTCTTTTTTCAGGCGTCCGTTCTTTTTTGTACACAACAGACGGTGGACGCCTTAGTGGGAGCTGTCAGCTGAGAGTACACTAATTATTCCGAGTTCCACATTAACAATGGTCGAACGTTAATTGGTAACGGTCTGCCTGAGCGTATAATAAGCATAATCGATATTACAAATTGTTTCTTATACGTTTTGCTTTTGCGAAGTAATTCTGCAAATTGAATTTGTTAATTGAAATTACGTATTCTCCTTTTCGTAATTGTATTACATTACTGCATTACTGAAGATTTCTTTTCTCATGGACCCACGTATTCCGAACACTCTCTTAAGGATCATTTTGTGAGAGAACAATTTAATAGGATTTCGCGTATTTCCCGTTCGCTCTTCCGTTCGGTTGTTGCTTTCTACCGCCGCTGCAATTACTGAAAATTGCATTCGCGTTGAATTATATCGAAAAAGAGAGAGAATTCAGGGCTAATCGAGTTATATGATGAAAACCACTGGCGGTCAGCTAGCTTATCGTCGGGGTTTGCATTCTGCATCCGCGAAGCCAGGGTAGCCCGCGGAAGGGCTGAAATAAATCGCGATGGTACATTCGCACTAACTTCGCGGCTGTTCCGTATTTTATATCCTCGTGTTGCGTCGCGGCGTTCGAAAATTCGACTAAATAAAAATACAGCCGTACTCAACCAATATATTTCGCTCTTCGATCCGTGGTTGCAACGTGTTGCGCATTAATTGAATTACCGTAAGTATTTTTTGGCATCAATGGAATATATACAAAACGATACTTTATCGTCGCAGTAAATACGTCGTGTAATATAGTCTCACACTGTGAACTGTAATAAATCAGAAAACTTTGCTTTCTTTCATTATTTACAATTTAACTTCTTCAAAGTATGTCATACATGCATTACTTTGTAAGATTCATTTTAATTCTACGACTATATCTATATCTCTCACCATAGCTGTACTCAATTTTTCCGCCGAACAAACTTCCGTTCCAAACGATTATGATAGGAGGACACTTTTTCACTGACACGGTGAGTGATTAGAGAGACGGATTTACGATGACGATACATAGTCAACGTTGCCTTCTCGTTCGACGAATTCGCACCTACCACTCGATCGATATCGATTGTACTCGGTACGAAAACAAACGCGTGTCGCGAGGCCGGAAGTTAGCTTGCAGCTACTAAAGCTCCGTACAAAAGTTTATGAGTTGTATACAGGATGGGGTTGAGTGGGTGGTGGTCGGAAGGGCGGCAAAAGGGGGTAGTTGGGCAATGTGGTGGTTCACGGTGAGCAGTGGGGGGATTGAAATGGTGGACTCAGGAGAGTGAGACAGGAGGAATGAGGAGGAGGGTAGGGCGGCAGCAGCAGCAGCAGCAGCAACAGCAGCAGCATTCGAGGAGGAAGATAGGCGCGGGCGAGCTTTGATGTACGAGCTTATACGCCGCGGAAAGAGAAAAAGAGGGCGAGAAAAAGAGGGCGAGTGCGAGAGAGGAAGGGACAAAATTTTCGCCGGCAAAAGGATGAAATACGATTTTATTTGCTGCTGGGGCGCACAGCCATCCTCGATGGGGTTGGCAGTCCAACTGTCCGATCCGGTACCGTCCAGCACCGCTGGTCCGGTATAATGAATAAACTTGCGACTTGCCATCGAGAGAAAGATCGACCGTGCACCTTTTAAAAGAAATCCGTAATTATTTCTGTATGCACGTCTGTTTCGGTCAGTCACCGACGATGCCACGATACATCGAGAATACAAATAGAACAATTTTTTCAAATAATTCGTAACAAAATATTTCTCTCTTGATGTAGCAACATGTAGATATATAATATCGTCTTTCGTCGCGTCGTCAATCTTTAAGTAAAATATATATTTTCTTTGTCTTGTGTGTGTTATTTTTAAAAGCATCTATATTTTAATATTGTAAAATCTATACGTACAATACTGTATATACTGCGTTATATGTATACATAATCTCAGACAGTCATTGCGATATATTTAGTTTTGTATAACTCGTCTAAATTTAATATCTAAAAACTTTCACAACTAACGTTACATAAAAGGGTAATAAAAATATAGAAATTGATTTGCGCGCTGCTGTATCTCTGATGTATTTTCGATGAAACAACGACATTAAAAATGCAACCGGCAGCCGAGCCGTGTCCATTTCCGGGCGATACATCCCCGGTGATCACGCGTCTTCCGCCGTTGCGAGCTGGCGACGCCGCTGCACCAACTCGCGACGTAATTCGGCGGCTCGGCCGTCACTTTACGAGGAAATTTGCATTAGCCCAGGACCCTTTTGAAATAAAAGGCCAACGAAAAAGGTGGAAAGGGTGAAATAGAGTGGTAGGGATATAGCAGTGAGGGAAGAGGAAGACAGAAAAATGGAACTAGAGTGCCGGATGCGAGCGGAAAGAAGATAGAAACGCGCGTATGTGCAACGAAAGGTGCTCGTCTAACTCGAGCGCATGCGCCTCCACTATGCACCCAACTCCCTCGTTTCAACACCCCCTCTCGCATGCTCTCTCTCTCTCTCTCTCTCCCCCTTTTTCCCTCTTTCGCCGTCCCTCTGTATCTCCCACATGTAAGCGCCGGCGAGATTTATCTGGCGATGCGAGAACGCGAAACGCGGGATCTGCATGCGTGCAGGTGCATGTGAGATGCACGTACGCGGCCGCGTGTGCGTTGCGTGCGTGAGAACCCCGCGGGAAACCGGAGAGGCTCGGATGTCCAGTCTGTATTGGAGAGAAAGAGAGAGAGAAAGGGAGGAAGAGAAAGAGAAGGGAAACGGCAGGGTCAGATAGGCCGAAGGAAGGGAGACGGAGGAACGCAGGATGGAAAAGCGTGCGAGAAGGACAGCTTCCCAGTCCGTTTCTCTCGACCGTGGAATGGCGAGTTAGACGAGGAACGAAAAGGACGAGAGAGTCGCAGGAGGTGGAGGAGGTAGGTGGAGGAGGACGATAACGGAGAGGAGAAGGCAGAGAGGGAAAGGGGAGAGAATGAGATATGCTGATAGAGAGGTCCGAGAGGCACGGCGGAGAACGGCGGAAAGAGTGGAACGGACGCGAAAAATGGGAGAGACGGGGAGGAGGGAGAAAAAGTGCACGTGTGTGGAAGAGAAAAAGAGCGAGGAAAAATTAGAGGGAGAGGAAAAGAGAACGAGAGAGAGAGAGAGAGAGAGCGAGAGAGAATACTCTCGTCCCTGGAGTGGGGGATTGTGCGAGGGGTGCGGAGGGGTGGTGCAAAGGTGACGGCGAAGCAGGCGGCAGTGCGTCGGACGAAGAGAGCCAGAGGCTGACCAAAAAAAAGGACGGCCGCTTCAATTCATTGATCGCCCAGCGGTCCGAGCGGCGACGCGCGGGGTAAAATAAAAAAAAAGCGCCGGGTACGACGGGGAAGGAGGGTCGGCCATCGGGTCGTCGGAGGTGGTGAACGGGGGCAGGGGGCGTTGCGAAAAATCTCCGCGCAAAAAGTGCGCACGAGATGAAGCGAAACAGCGAGGAGAGGGCCGGCCGGGTTCGGGGGTGGCGAGGAATTTACGAACGACGGGAAATCGCCGGAGACGACCCAACCGGCTCTTCGTTTTTTTTATTTTTTTTTTTTTAAGACCGTCGGGCTATAGGTGTCTATCACTCTTTTTTTTTTCTCTCATCAGCGACGTAGCGCGCGAGCGTGCGACGCAAGAATTTCATGCGACGTCGGGAGTGCAGCAACGAGTTCGGGAGCCGAGCGAGTTCGCGCCTCCGAGCGTATCTCCTCGGGGTTGAAGAGACGACGTGTACATTTTTCAGGATATTGGCAATATTTTACGCCACGTCGCACGCCCTCGTACGGACTGTGCAAATAGACATAAATATGGCTTACGCGTGATTGAGAGAGAACCCGGGATACGCGCGTTGAAGTAACTGACGGTTAAAAATTACGTTTTTATCGTGCTTAAATTTTCGCATGACAATTCTTCATGCTATATCGAATTAATGTATATACGCGCTTCCTATTCGCTCGCGTCAATATTCGCTTTTGATGCTACGTGTACAGCAAATTTGGGCAACCGTGCAACTCTTCGGACGGATATTGGATAATTTCTCAAGAGCTCTAATATAGGTACATAATCCTATTTCCATCGAAGAATCTTGATCGAGGGGAAAGCAGATGATTTCGAGATGCACCTGGCAAGACATCGAATTGAAGGAACCTTCTCTACGTTCGAAAATAATGTCTTGGAATAGCTCGAAAACTCGCGATATTCTATTTTTCTTCCACTCGAGCAGCCGTTCCTTGCGCTTTCTAGAAACATCTGTATTCCAGGAAACCCCTTTTGCATTTCGGAGACAGATGCAAATCGGAAGGGTTTTCTCCTGGATGCATTAATGCGAGAGAGCGGAAGGAGTCGCATCTCTTTGCGTGACCGCACCCTTTCCCGAATTCCTTTCATTCTACGGTTCTCCTATGTACGATGCATCTGTCTCACCCACAATATCTCTACGATTTTGCTTCCCAATTTAGCCCGTGATTCGATACAGTCATTGTGCTTTTGCATTTGTCAAAAACGCATCTTGTGGGATCAAATGTAAAAGAACATTTGTGAGGGCTTAAAAGGAACGCTGGATGTTGCAAGATGAAAATACATGCAAGAAACTCGCAGTATACGATAAGTATATTACTTGCGCGGCGAATATTTTTTTTCCTCCTCCTTCTTCCGCCTATTTCTCACTATGATATAATATTTAGTTTGAGATCTACTAGAAATTAATATGAGATAAATAACGGAAAGTCCGGCTGGCCGTTAAGTGGCTTTTAAACAAGCTCCTGTTTCCTTTTATTACAATTAATTGTTTCCTTCCTCTATTCTTAGCTTGCAAAGTCGAGTAGATACTAAAGTACATCGTACATTTTTTCTTGTTAACATATTTACTTTCGCATAATGGTTTTACGCAAACCGTATTTACATAATTATGCATTTTTATTTCACTATTTCGGTATGAATAAAGCAAAGAGGTAATCTTATTATAATAGTAAAATTATTTCTCTTTGTAATGCTAGATCCTTTATTATCTCATATTAGTTTCTAAAAATCTGATCTATTGCGAAAATTTACTTGAGGAAATACAATTAACATCAAAATTGTTATTTAAAAAACAACTACAGGTTGTCTTAGACTTCACGTGACACTCATTAACAGCAGCTTCCTGAGATCATTTCAAGACGGAAATACTATATCAAAATGTTGAAATTACAGTAGTTTTTTAAACAACGAGAGCTTAAAGTTAGCCAATTGAACTATTCAAAATTTGCACGCTTAAACATAGCACATTGCAGAATAGTGAAAATGTTTTCAAGCATCAATTCTATTCTTCTAAATAACTTTCTAAATATTCTTTGCATTTAAAAACTATTAGTAGTTTTAACATTTTAATATTAGGATTTTTATTTTGAAATAATCTCAGGAATCTGCTACTCGGATGTCACGTGAAGGTCATCCTGTATATCAAGAATATTGACAAGTAAAATTTAGCTGATCAAACCATAAGAACTAATCGTTCTTATACGTTTTACAATATACAATGTGCAATATACAATGTACAATGTACAGTGTGCAATGGCAGTTTTTTATGGCAATTTTTTTACATGGTTTCAAGCTTCGGTTCTTGCCGTATATCTAAAAAAATTGGTTGGCACCTAATGTGTTAAAAAAATTATTATTTTCAACGACACATTTGACATCTCCATTAATTACCTTTTACGATCCCGGAGAGAGTTTGCAATCTCGCCTAGCAAGTTCGTTGACGCAAGAAACAAAGAAGTCCGTGCTTAAAGAGTAAATAAAAACGTTCGCTATTGGGCATGTAAAATATAAAAAAAAAAAGAAAAAAAAAGTCCGGGAAAAGACAGTGGCGGCCAGGCTTTCAACGGAGCGTGTACTTGGGAGATTAGTGCGCTTTACTGCGCGGTACTTTTTTTTCTCTCTTTTCCTTTTCTACTTTTCTCTTGAGAAGAGAAACGTGTGGTGGCCGATGAGTTGCTTTGAAGATGGACATCCGCACATTTTACATCTCCTCTTGAACGAAAGAGCAACGACAGAAGAAATATGTTGGAAGTAAAGAATTTTCTTGAAAAGGAGAACCGGAAAACCTCCAATGAGATTGAAAGATATTTGTGTGCACTACGTTGCAAGATTTTACATCGCTGTTATTATTACATTCATTCTTTATTTACCCTTTATATTTAATTTCCATCCAATTATTTTCAAATAATTGTATCAAAATAAATAATGCTTTCCCGTTGGTCATGCGAGTCATTCAACTAAATCAGTGATAAAATATGTAACATTCTTTAAATTTGAAAGGAAATTCTGCAGTTTGTACGGAAGGAAAATTCGTTGAATACGAAACGCAAGAGTGGCCCCTGTAATTTGCACCGCAGTTGCGGCCACATAGACGGACGCGCACGCGATCACGAGCGATAAATCTTCGATGTTCGACGCGGGGTCTCTCACCTTGGGTGATCGTAAGTCCCGCGAAACACAAGAGGGACGAGGAAGACCCTACGTCACCACACACGGCAGCTGCCGGTACGTCATACTTTTTCTTTGTCTCAAAAGAACCCTCCTCTTCAGTCGGTGCTCTTTGGGGTACGAACGGGGGCCACGCGCCCATGGCAGATGTTCCGTGACGCATGCCCCTTTGCTTCTGCATATTACGTACTTATACTTGGAATTCGCACGTACAAGGCGCGTAACACGCGACCGATTCCTAATGTGCACGCGCGTAATCCTCAACGACGAATCGAGAACGTGGGGCGACAAATGTTCTATGGAATGACCGACGGACAATATGGCGCGGTAGAGGGATTGCATCTAAATTTCATAACAACACCCTCTACGATTTTTCGAGTTCTTGAATCAAAGTTGTAATTTCAGGCGAGGTAAAACAGAATCTTTAAACGATATGAGAGCTCTGTTTCAAGAGAATATTTGTATAATAATATAAAGGAAATTAGAATTTATCAAAAATTAATTCTGAAAAGTAATGAAGTAACGTGATTATTGATTTTCATGTTTTTCTGTAATTTAAATAATTTACATTTAATATAAAATATAATTTAGTTACCGAAGTTACCAGTACGAGATAAATATAAAAAAAAGATATCTAAACTTTCGGTATGTGATCAATTTCAAGATGAGCTAATTTGAATTCCACTTCTTTGAATTAAATATTCTTGATAGTGATGAAAGAGACATCCGTACATCTACAACGCCATACGTATATATGTTTAGAAGCCGCCCCGCGCGATAACAGCCTCGCCTGATAAAGAACAATATAACGGTCTTGTTAAAGATACGCCTACTATGATAAAAGTGAGTCGCAGCGCAATGATCGAGCGAAACAGTGCTGAAAGAATTGTACGTTTCAATCAAATATCCAATTATTTTAGCGAACGCAAATAATTTTAACGCTTTAGTTTTACGTATTCTGAAAAATCGTATGTGTATAACTCCCATTAATGCATCATTAAAAGTTAAGATGTAGTTATAAAAGACATAAATTACATTCTCTCGTGTTTATAACAGCTGAATTTTTTCTAAATATTCCTGATAGGAAACTCCGTAGTTTTTATAAGTATTTTATATCCATCCCAATTTCTAAATACACAGTTGGAAAATTTGTATTAAATTTAACATATTTCATATGTGTGTTTAATTTAATAAAAATTTTCATAAATAGTCTACTCAAATTTTTATATTAATTTAAGATAAGATGAATATGTTAGAAAGTAACACAAATATTATGTAAAAAAATTACACAAAAAAGGATAATACTGAAATAATTTGTAAGCAAACTGTGGAAACACATATTTTTTCAGTAAAAATTAATATTTATGATATGTTTTTCAAATTTTATTCATTTATCTTAGAATTTACGTTTTAAAGTATATT
This sequence comes from Trachymyrmex cornetzi, assembly GCF_001594075.2. NCBI lineage: Eukaryota > Metazoa > Arthropoda > Insecta > Hymenoptera > Formicidae > Trachymyrmex > Trachymyrmex cornetzi. The sequence goes on from NW_017298983.1 coordinate 841,285, forward strand.
ATTTTTACGTTATTTATTCACTTATTCATACATTGTGTTACTTTGACTAAGAAATATTGAATATCAATTTAACACAAAATATTTAAACTTTATGTTATTTAAATATTAACATAATATTAATTAACATAAACATTATGTTAAATCAAGACTCAAACATGTTAAAAATTTAACACAAAATTTTAACAAGGATTTGAGTGAACCATTTTCAACACAGATACAAAATGTTTTTTACCATGTAACAAGTTAACGTCATTTGTCCTCATTGTATTATTTTTCGTCAAAATGATGTCAGTTTAGTTTATTATCTGGGATATTACAGATGTAGAATCGTACGTTGTAAATAAAGTATTTTCGATTGCAATTAGGACATTTCGATGCGTATTCGGTAAAAAGAAAAGGGGCATGATACATAAGAGACGGACTTCTTGGCTCAACATACGTCGTCACACCTGACGTCACATACTCGTTAGGGGGCAGATGGCCCCCCTCTCAAGCGTGACGTTGGTTCACGGGGTACCTGGCGGCGTCTATCTATAGGACCTTCCCCTTACTCTTTGCTTCTTTCTTTCTCTCTCGCTCTTTTCGACATCCCATAAGGTAAGGCAAAATAAAATAAAACTCCCGAAGGGAGTTCCCTTCGCGCACACACGCGCAGCTGCTCAGGTAGCACGAGCTACTTCCACATTAGAGGACGGAACTGCCATGGGGTGTCCCACTGGTACCCCATAGAAATTCCGTCTGGCCAGACGCTCCCTCGGCGCGTATACGCTATCGAGGGGGAGCGAGCAAGAAAAAAGAAAGAGGTTATCAAGGTGACGGAGCTACGATCGATTTGTAGAGGTATTAGTATACGGAAACGATTCGCGCGTGCATATACAGGGAACGCGATCCCCGCACAGAGGGGAATGTACTTCCGAATGCCACTATGTATCCACATTTGTCACGCATCGGAAGGCATACACGCGCGCAATTATTTCCAAAGTGAAAAGAGAGTACGTGTTTCCATTATATTTTAGAAAATATTTGTAAATATACATGAAATGTCAATATAAATATATTTTGTATTCTTTAAATTATTTTATTCCTTAACATAGCTTCGATAGATAAACTCTATCGCTACTAAAACAAATTTACTGTTGCTTCTTAATTACAAGATCATTTTTCCAATGATTAAATGAAAAGAGTAGAATTCTTTTTTTTTTTTTTACATTATTTAGTTGCCAAATTTTTCTCAAATATGCTTCTAAAAGTTTTTTCCTATCAATCAAGTTCGTCAAAAATCTTTTCACAGAAAATAACGATTTTAGACGCTTTACACGTAAAATATATTAAGCTATTGACATATATATAATTTAATCTTTATAGATTTTTGTATGAACTGATTTCCTGCACAATATATCCATAGACGAGTAATTGGCACAAGCGGAATGATCAATGAGGCCGTCGATGTGTCGACAAAGATTTCTGGACAATCATAGATGGACATCATTGTGTACTCTAATTTGACCTAAAGCTACCGAGCTGTCTTGTTAGCGTGACAAAAAGAAATAACTAAAGAAATTTTCCTTTCCCGATGCCCCCCAACCGATCATCTTTACGAACTGTGAAGGGCCAACAGCAGCCTAATTGTGACGAACACGCAGTAGAAAAGATTTACAAGGTAGCAAACGAGCGTGGTCACTAGCTTTGTATACATGTATTTCTGCACGAGAAGTGATCTCTCAAATGATCTCTAAACGTTCAATAACGAGGTCTCGATCGGGTAGGCCTTTTCACGCCTCTGTTAAAAGAGAAGGCAAGGCCGGGCAGACGATTTTTGTCGCCGCTCGTAAATCCGACTAATTCTCAGCACGAGACATCCGGTCTGGCCTGCCGGGAAGGCGTCGCGGGGGCGTTTCGTGTGGTAAACATAATGTCGAGCCTGTAAAACCTGTCCCTGTCCCCTTTACACGTTAGCATCCCTTCTTCTCGTTTCTTCGCAGCGCGTGCCAGACTGTGGCTCGGCGAATCGCAGCTTTTCCACCGACAACACCTGGACATATATTTCCCTCTTCGCAGCCTCTTCCTCTTCTAGAGTTACGCGTTCTACTTTCATTATGTCTTTCGTGACGTTTGTTGTGTCATCCCCGTTGCATCAGTCATCAAAATAAATTCTTACGCACGTAAGAATCTTTACGATTATTTAACATTAAAAATGAGAATTGGTTAATATTAAAAAAAATAATTCTCCATCATTGTATATTTATAGATAAAGTAAATTAATAATTAACTAACAATTTATAAAAAAATATATTTTCTTTTTCTGTCGCGATTCGTGTTGTTAAATTATCAATTAAATTACACTTACGATAAAAGTAATTTTGATCAAAAGAACGAAAATACTAAATAAATAAAAATGAAAGTGGTTTCCTCGTTTATGTGTTAAAAATTTCAGCTTCCGCGGCAACATAAAAATACTTTATGGCAAATGTATCGGTAAAAGTAGAATTTATGCGTTTTCTCAGAGCACACCAATGCACAGCATTATCCCTTGGCGTATCGCTATCCACCCACTCGAGTCGCCGCTCGTGCGCGCTTAAATCGTACGATCTCTCGGCACGAGGCACAATGAAAGAGTAAAAAAAACTAGACGAACGAATAAAGTATTAGGGAGCGATCAGAGGGAAAAAAAAACGTAACTGTTGTCGATACCTGCGCTTCCCCTGGTCGTCGTTAAGTGCGGAATTCTGTTCGCGGCAGATTGGTCGATCCTCTCAACGGTATCCGGCACCAATTTCGAGGCTCTCGTCTATAACGGAAGATTAAAAGTACTAATAACGTACGCAAGCGGGAGAACCGTTCACGGGCTGCGATCTACCGCTACACATCGTCTTTCGCCGCATGACGCACAATGACTTCCGAAACATATGTCGAACGACGTTCTTCCTTCATTCTCTCGACGCCGACCCGCATCGAGATGCGTTATTAACGTGCGTGAGGGGGTGGCGAGAACGCAGGAGCGAGAGAGTTTTGTCGGTCGAGCGACCGCTTCTAAAGAAAGAGAGAAATATGTCGGAGACGAGGGAACGCAGGAGGGGTGAGAAAATCCATTTTCACGTTTTAGACCGCCATCGGTTTATAAGACACGTGGGTGGAAGAAGGCGGGTAGAGCACATAAGTGGGAAATCGAGCCATCTGGTTTCAGGCTGCGGCCTATACTACTGTTTGAAAGGTATGCTCCGTCGTGAGGGTTCTTTAAATCCACCAGAGATACACACCTTGAGACCTGTCCCGGCCAAGGACCCTCGACCGCTTGGCTCTTTAAATCGACACCGAAGCGAAGACATCGAGGCGCCCTCGCGTCCCTTCCGTCGCCCAACCGAGGGTAACCGGGGATAAATAGTATAGCTTTTTTCATTTCCGACTACACTCACGTGTATTCTTTCATTCAGCCTTAATTAAGCTCAAACTGGACGATCACATCTCAATTTGTATTATGCTCAATAGTCTTAATGCTATCTGAAAAAGCTCGCTTACTTGCGAAAGTGATGCCATTGTATCTCACGGATGGATAATAAATTATATCCACCTAATTAATTTTTTTATAATATCGTAAAATAAATATTTAATGTGATAACCCAATGTGGCTCAATACAGTCTCAGAAACAATTCATACTATCGTAAGCCAGACAATCCTTCCAGTACCTATCGATCATATGTGAACTGCAGAGTATTCGTGTTGTTTGCGTGGAAGATCAGAATAGTGTTGACAGTCGACCGACAAAGCCAAATTAATTTGCAAATCGCTGTTCAAGCGGATCAGAGAACATTTCGCCTACTACGATCATAAGGAGACGGTCGTACATCGAATGGAGAAGATGGTACGTGAAAAGAACAATGAAGAAAAGATGCATCGTCTTCGAGTGTATATCAGAAGATTGGAAAAAACTACAGTTTTAGATGATACCAACATCTCTAATTCGGCCCCGTAATTCCCATTATATCTTATCCACGACTTTTCTCTCTTCTTTTTTATTATAGGCTTTCTACAATAAACCATTACCTAAGCCTTAAGGTCTTAAGACTATTCTCATATTTGACTGGTTGATGATCGGTCGATTTCTTACGTTTATGACTTAAAGCTTAATGGCTTATTGTAGAAAGCCTCTAACAGATAGCGATTCTTCAACAACCCACTATGGATCACTATCGCATATCCACGGACGAACGAAGAGTGCATCGTAAAGCTTTCATTGTCAGTCGTTCATAGTATACCGCCGTCATGCGAGCCCAATGACGCACGTGGAGCACGCGTAAAGGGTCGATTCGTGGGGACGAGCTGACAGTGAGTCTCTTATTAGGGTAGGAGTCAGCAAGCATGATTATGTACCTTAGAGCGTCTCCGTTTTCCCCCTTTAACCCCTTCTCCCTTCCATATTTGACATCCTTCTTTCTTTCTCCAATGACTCGACGCCCGGCGTCATCCTTGACGTCGCACGACGACGAAGCAGTCACCACGACGCGAAGCTGCATTGTCAACCCCCGACTGTGTTCATATATGCATGCATTGGCGTAGAGCGACGAGAAATTGTCGAAACGGTACGATTACAATAGGCGATTGGCGCTTCCGCTTTGCTTTCGTGCGAACAGGAAGTAAGTTTTCCGAGTCGCGAGATTCTCACGAATTGAGTTAATATTCAACGATATATACTTACGTTGTACGTTGCCGTGGCGGTGCGAAAGGTGCCGTCCCCTGAAAAACAAAAAGAATAATTATATTAATTACATCTCCAAATATCTCCAAATATTTTTACATGTATTTTATTATTATAGTTATAATTTGTTATCACTTGTATTGTTAAACCGCATATCGTTTTATCAGACTCTTTAATGGCTAATTCGCCAATTCACCCTTCAAATTTTAATTTTTAATAATATAAAAAATAAAAATATTTAGCGTTTTTGTTTTTATCTATTTTAATGTTCTCTAGTGGTTTTGTTGTTATTCATACAGTTCTCGTGGCTAAAGTAATTTTATGGAAGAAGCTGTTATATGCTAAAAACTTTTAGGGATTCCACACACAGCACACACACACACACACACACACACACAACAAAACATTAACAAATTTGTAAAAGTGAAATTGCCGAGAACTAAGCCGTACTTCTCGAAATTTGCATATCTACCTCGCCAATGCCGCCCAAGGCGATATTGTCGTCACAATGAAACCCTCTCCAAAGCTCGCCACCATCCCCAACACAATTGCACGGACTGTGCAACGCGCGCGTGTCGGCGACGAGCTTTTGCCTCGCGTCACACGTGCCAAAGTTCACGAATTTCGATCGCGCATAAATATCGAGGCGATATAAATATAGCGCTGCGTTCTCTACCGAGATTCCTCGCAATATACTCCACAACCCAAAATAAAGGCATTCCCTTGCGCAACGGGTTATTTAATCGGAAACACATAAAATTGAAAATGGAAAAGTATCCTTTGTATATTTACATTAATAAATTGCAATTTGAAGCGTCTCTTTACAACTTTCATTTCTATTGATTTATTTTTATAATGATATAGCTCTCGTATAATAAAATACCTGTATGAAGAAATTAATTTGTGACATGCTTCAAATATCGATAACTTGACTTTATTATCCGAAACTCTAAGTATGACCACCTATACTTCCATTCACTGCATTGTTTCGACTGGAATGCACGAGGAAGGATCGAGGAAGTAGAAGTCAGGAGGACGAGAGCCAAGGAGATCGTAGGTGTGAGGTACTGTTCGAAGCTAGTATCTGAGACAGTTTCGGTCGGCAAGATTTAACAAATAGGTAAAGTTTCGTCGCGAGGATGTCGGAGTTTGTGGATTCTCCGGCGTAGCCTCGACATCCTCTCTCCTCTTTGTTCTCAAGTTTATGATGTATTAGCTGTTCCCTGTTGTGCCCGTACCTCGCTCTTTCTCGTTCTTTCCCTATCCATCTTCTAGCGTTCCTTTCCTCCACCATCAACTACGTCTACTCTCTAGAGTTAGCCAATTTATGCAGCTCCGGGATTTAAGTTACAGAGTGAATTTAACTTGCAATATTAGAAATAATAGAAGAACTCCATTACAAAATCTTTTCTCAAAATGACAGAAACCGTATGATTAAAAGAAGACAAAAAATTTTATTACTTTAATTTTAGAGAATAATTAAAGAATCTTTTTGACATACACACAGTAACAATTTTTAATATTTTACCTGTAGCAGTAAAGAACAATATTTTCATCTCCACGAATCGTCACCAAATAGTCGATATTTTGAAAATTTTGGCCTGTCTTGCCGTGGCACGCAGACGCCACCGGGATTGCTGTCCCGGGATTAATAAACTTCGTCGCGTTTCGGCTTAGCCCGTGGCGTAACTCCGTGCGGAGAAAATCAATACCCGATACACATCCCAAAGGTCCGCTTATACTTGTCGCGCTATCTCGCTTTTATCTCGATCGTATCTCGCATATTGGCGTACGCCTAGCGTCTACACGTACATCACGCCACGTTCACACGGACACGCGGACACGGAGAGAGGACACGCGTAACGCGCCCTGGCGAACATACGTATCGGCGCCGCCGCCCACACATCGTTTCCCACACCCTCTCACGGGCTCTCTTCGGGGTGACAGATGGCTTTGTAGACAAAGAACTTAGCCGACTGGTTTTCGTGGACGTTGCGTAACCCGATAAAAGCAAACCCAAGTCGATCGTTTCGACATGGCGAAGTCGCCGTACTCTGAAGAGAGCGCTTCCCCGGCTCTTCTCTAAAACGCGCAGTGTGGGGCGGTACGATGGGGTTGAAAATCAAATCTGAGTGTCTCGATGGAAATCTTTGTCCAGTCAAGATTACTCTTAGCCTCCCGCTTCGCGACTCCATCGCTCTCCTCGTTCCGTCCATCACCCCTTTAATCATCAATCAGATATTCCCCTTGCGATGGGTTGGCGAACCGTGTTGATCACGACTGAAGCGCACTTTGGTGCCGTTCTACGGTGATTAGACGATTAGGAGCGTCCTTTGCTGGAAGGCATATTACGATCGTTGAGTATAGAATTAGCCGCGGCCATTGTGCGCGAAATGCTATTGACGCTCTTGCGTGCCCGCGTTAAACTCTTTCTATCGTCATGGCATAGCTCAACGATGTTGCTACGCGTAATAGACTTAAAAATAGTTTCTAACGTGACCGTCGAGGGAAGTATGCACGCCGATATATCAACGAGCCTCACAGTTATGACGTACGACGCGCATTGTTAGAAACAGATTTATAATTAGTTTCCTGTTGTTGCGACACCGCGTAAAGTGTACGTACGCGCTCGTTAGATTGTAGAGCCAGCTTTGACGATTTAGCTTTCGATATGCTTGTTTGAGCATTGACACAATATTTCTGGATATAGATTATATACATATTATATACGTTGTTCACTGTACATGCTGCATCATTTGTGTTGTACGAATGTTGTACGAATTAGTATATACGAAACATTCATTCGTTAAATTCGTAGAATAATACAGTCGTTGGCTATCACGTAGTCATTTGCCATTCTGAGCTTGTAAATATTTCATTGCGTTAATTCCTATTAATATGTTCTGCATATGCTAATTTTTGTTTCCAAACTCGCTATATTTCTTTAAACAAATATAATACATTTATCAGCATTAAAAATAATTTAAATGCATTTGTCAGTATTAAAAATAATTGAAATTGTAATCAATACTTGTTTATTTAGCTTATATTGAACGCAAAAGCGTTTTGATAATTTTCAAGTAATGCTTAGAGAGATACAAATGATTATATATCTTAATTTAAACAAATCAGTTCTGTTCGAAAAATGTTAGTTTAATCATCGATTAATACATACCGTGTATAATATTATATTAATTGATCTTTTGTAACAAATGTTCTTCTTTTTCCTAATAATAATGATAATAAAGTTATTGAGCTTTCATCGATTTTATGCCACAATAAGAATCCACAAAGACTTGCTTCAATCAAACGATGTCTCATATCACACGAGGAGATTAGTTTTTGGGTTCTCGTCTTACGTTCTATACATGATTAAGATGCGAGCATGCGTGCGTGGTACGCACACGCGTGCATGCGAAAAAGGGGCGTCGAATCGATGGGTGGCACAATAGGCACGTGGCAGAATCTAATCATCACAGAAGCCTCAGGGTGAGTTTCTATGTTTTTTTTTAAGTTTCTTATTCAGCGTGTTAACTCTCTGGAAATTTATTAATTCGGATCAGCGTCAGATCAATACATTGTGTGGCGATTGTCTCTCTTTCACTTGCACGAAGCATCTAATAAAAAGCAGATGAGTAATAATCACGGTTCAAATAAACACATTTCGCTCCAGAGAACAGAAGATACGGAATTATAGATTTTAACTGGCATTCTCTCTTCTTTCTTAAATTAATCTGGTTTCAATAAACCACGATAGGGAGTGTTAATTAGCAAAATAAAAGCAAAGTCCTCGTTGGAATGAAAATTCTATCCTGAGATAGAGACGACTCGATAGAAATAAATCTGTCAATACGCTTGTAAAGTTAAGAACGAATATAACTCTTTTACAATTAAATATGTATTACCCGGATGCCGCATGCCAAATGTATCTTTGTTGTACATTGTCGCCTATCGAGAAAGTCATATATCTAAAGTTAGTATTTGATAATTAACTTCACATTCGATTAAGCGTCTATCGTACACGAGAGACTCGGTACTTGTATCTGAAAGCGAGCTACGAACATGTGGCCTCCGCCTCAGGAGACGCCCCTTTCGTATAATCATCAAAGCGGCAATGGAATATTTCGATCGTGACAGAAATGGGATAGATAAATAATGAGCGAAGTCTTCAAAAGAATCATACACAAGAATTTACATTTAAATTTCATATTATATGTTAAATTTTGCCATAGTAATTTGTGATACACTTTTAATACAGTCGCTAAATTTCAAGGCAGCAACATGCAAAGAGTATTTCGTAATAACGTCTGAGCCTCTTAGGTTTGCAGAAGCGATTCACGGCAAAGTTATACAGGATTTCTGCGGTTATCAGTGTTAAGTATCCTGGTGCGGGACCTGGATTTCCTTGTAGGAAGGACGAAGCAACAAGTGGCTTCTTAGCTCGGACAATCTTAGCTCGATGCTCAACAAGTGTTTCCAAGTAAGCACACATCTTGAGTGTGTCCCTTGAGTACAAATCTGCATCGCGAAACAATTTTTCTCTTAATCGTCACTATTATGTTATACAATAACAGTATACTATAATTCCACAAACACATATTTTACAAATTTAAAACTTTAATTCGATTTATGAAAACGGCGTTAAAATATAAGACGTATTAAATAAACAAATGACGTTTTAGTATGAAAAATTTTGTAAAAGTATTATCTGTCTGTCAATAGTAGATTTCTAATTATATATAGCCAATTTAAATATAAATTTAAACGGATGTTTAATAATAAATTACATAGAATATTTACAAGACCAAATATTACTGTATTTTCGATATATAATTTGAATATTTGATCAGTTTTAATTTTATCGAATTACATAAAGAGGACAACTTTTTCAAACACGCAAAATACGCGCGGTCTCATAAATTAACTTATAAAGATAGAATCCAAACAACAGAAAAAGCATACTCGTATTTCTTTATGGAGTGGTTCGATTTATTGTTTTCCAAGTTGTCGAGATATAACGAAATAATACACGTTATAAAGTACGAACAAAAAAACACGGTTAATCCCGAGGAGGAGAATACGGAGGAGAAAGAGAATAGCCGGTCTCGCGTGCAGTGTCTAAATAATAAAATAAAACCAACCCTCTAGCTCCTTGGCCCGCGCTCAATATCCCGACAGCAACAAGTTGATATCTTGTTCCCTCGACGTTTACGGAAGGGGGGAGGGGGGCTTGACCGAGGGTATAGAACATCGTCGTAAGAAAACGCTTGTCCTTTCTTCCAAGTTTCACCAACGGGACGATTCTTTACATCAACAGGTTCCTCCGTAGCCCGCGGCCCGGAAAATCTTCGAGGGACGGATCTCTTTGGCCGCAAATAGAGACCGAGAAAACTTGAGATTCAAGAACGGTGTGGGGTAAGCGAACTTCCTTAGGGTCTGGGTTAGAAAGGGATGGGCATTCCTTGAGGGCAAACGGAGCGAAGACGTTCGAATCGCGGTGTCTTGTAACCTGTTGAAGCGACATCTTTCGAAAGATAAAGCATCTTTTTAAAAAAGGAAACCCAGAGTGCTGAACAAAGGAATGCCGAAATAACAGAAAAAAGAATGCTGCACAAAGTAATACTGCTAAAAAAGGACCGAAATGAAAGGGCCGCTCGCTGAATAATTATTTAATTAAATTTATTAACTACAAATACATATATATATTTAATGGTTGAAATACTGATCAAATTGGCTAATCACTATACACACACACACATATATATGTATGTGTGTGTGTGTGTGTTTTCTGCTAAATCAATTTATTCATTTGAAAAATGATTTCCAGAGTGATGAAGAGAAATAATTATTAAGAGAAAAAATAAAAATTTTCTGATGTTTGGAGTAATAATTGTATGAACGAGTAACTAAACAGAAAGATAATATCAAGGTCCTTAAACGGTAAAATAGCCAAGAATGAAAAGAGAAAGAAAAATCATAGAGAATGAAGGAAAGGAGAAGAACAAGAGCTCTTTAAAGAAGTGACACCTTTGTTTTCCCAAAGGGCGCTTGAACATAACGTGAAGGGTTAGTAGTCTCCACGAAAATTGACGTTACGAGTAAATTACGCGGAAGCAAAGATAAAACTCTCCTATTGATGACGCACACTTGCATGATAGTACGTCTAGAGCACACACGTCGAAACTCGTTAGCATGCTTAATTATCGTATCAAATTGACACAGATTGACTAAATGTTTGAATTTGTCAAAAGATCGTTGCTAATTCACAAAATCAAATAGCAATATTTATTTAATAATTATTTTATATAATAAGTATGCGTTACACATATTCATAAATTATTCAACTCAAATGAGTGGCTATATTTGGTCAAGGTGGATCTTTAGTATATAAAAATATATATATTTATTTTTGCCGTGAATGACAATTAGTATTAATGTTAATGTCGTAGTATTAATGTGTCATTAAGAAATAAGTTACCCTATGAATCGTCAAAAATAAACTAATTTAACTTCTAAATAAAAAATTATCAAAAATAAAAGGGTGATTTAAAAAAAAAAATTATAACTCAAAATTTAAAAAGGATAGTTTTTTTAAGAATTGTGAAACAAAAATGTTTTTGCCAATATTGTTTGATTAGTTAATAATTTTTTGTCAAGTTGAAAAATTTTTGATTAATCAAACAATTTAATTTTTTTTGTTGTGTCATTTTTTAAGTAAGGAAACGATATATTTATATATAAATTTTTGTAATCAAATTGTAACCGAACTTTCATTTTGTAGAAATTGTTCGACTTTCGCGTGCTATTCAACTTATCCGGAAGGATCGATTTTCCTTGAAGGATCATCTCGCATTCTCCGAAAGAAAAATAGATCGTTCAATCGAATTCCGGTCAGGTTCTAAAAGGTGATCAACCTCGTCCTGACTTTTTAGCAGCATGTGCGCTTTTTGTGGGTACACGGGGTTTCTTTATAAGACGTCGGAAGCATTGTGTCACCGTCAATGCGTCCCGCCGAGATAAATATTTAACAGCGCACGGCTGCACCGCTATGTCAACATCCCGGAGGTTACTCAACGTTCTTCCGGTGGCCACCAGGAACTCATTGAGAATGCACTCGATCACTCGACTCGATCTTCCTTCTTTGCCTCTTTTTACCCGGAACAACGGCGGCAACGGAAAGGAACCGAGGATCTTGCATAGATTCAAAATATGCAGAACAAGGTCGCGATGCGCTCGAGCGCACATTGACAAAAAGAAACGCCACGGTAAAAGGCAGAGACCTACGTACGAGGGGGTGGATAGGGAAGATCTACGTAACCTATATGAACAAAATGAAAAGGAGATCGCCGATTTTGTTTGTCCACAAAACGCCGCGAACAGAGGCGGTTTGGCATTATGCGCCCATCGTAAATAGACGGCGGTTAGCCACCTACAAGCAGATGATGAGCCTTTTTGGGATTCTTCAGGATTAGCGACAGGCGGGGAGTGGGCGAGGCGCACGTTTGGAGGAGGGACGAAACAGAGAAACCAAATGACGAGAGTCGTGCCGGAGTAATTTGAGATGCTCTTCTTCTTCTTCAGCTGCTATTGGGCAGATGCCGAAATTGGTACAACGGAGACAATGCTACGGGGATAATGGACTTCTTAAATCGAGAACATCTAGTTGAATGGATCTATTTCTACCGGGGACTGCGCCTTCCGTATCAAAAAATGTCTGCCGATCTCCTTTTTCCGGAGACAATGTGTAATACACATAAGCATAATCTTTATACAAATCTTAAAAATGCATTAAAAGAAAATATACCAAAGAATAACGCACGTAAAAAAATCGTTAAAAATACGCTTCTAAAAAATATGCTGAACATAAACAACACAAGGTAAAACATAGGAGTACCGAATAATAGCAAAGATAATTGAAATAAACGTGACGATTCTCTTGCAAACGTTAATGTATATAGAAGATATATCCAATGTATTCTCACGTTACGGCTGGAAATGAAATAGACAAGTAATAATAGAACATTAGAATACCACTGAGACGTCTTTTCTTCCAGCGTTTTCGCTCATTTTCTCATCTTCATTCCGCAAGGCGGAAATTAAAAGTTTTCTTTCTGCAAACGCGAGTCGAGTTCTCATCTGCGAGACTATCCCTGGTACCGGAGACAAGCATATACACACGCTAGCTCATGAGGACGTGCATGCGACTCATTGTCAGCTGACACCTGTAGACCTACCTACGCGGGACACGTACGCGGCCACTTACTTACGAGAAAGTGGGGTGAAAAGCTCTCGCGTGTTCTTTTCATCGCGCTTCCCGGCGGGAATGCTGCTTTATGCCAACGATGCATCCTCTTGTTATATACATTATACATATAGAAACGACGCTTTCTCTTTACTTAGCCTTTCTTGAAACTTCAAACTTTTATCGCTGATTTTCACTTTACAATATAAAAGCCAGTGTCCGAAGCATTGAGTCGCTTGCATTTCTTCTGCGTTTATAAATAGCGTTCTACGGATAAGGTAATCCAAGAAATGTTGGAATTATACATCACAAGATCCGCCACGTCGCGAGAGAGAGTTTCATGGAGCTGAGAGAGTTTCTTTTAATTAAAAGAAGTCTATTATTCTTAAAGGGAGGTAAAAGGAACGGCGGGACTTATTTATCTCGGTGAATGTTTGGCGACCGAGCACTATACTTGCGGCTAGAATATTTCTCTAATGAGGACGCGCGGAAAATTTAAAAATATTCTCGTGCTCATGAAAGTTTTACGACACCGCACCGAGAAAGTCAGATCTTTGTATTATTCTAGGACTTCTTACGTGTACAGAATTTACCTTGCCTTATTAAAATGCCATTCCTGCTTTTGTCAATTTTAACTTTAATTTTCTCTACTGCAGTGCACTCGCAAATGCACTTGATAGAAGCATTAAATGAAACATTCTAGCCAATTGCAAAATGAAAAAGATTCGTTTATAAAATAATAATATCAATTGGAAAAACGATAAAAATATGTAATCAATAAGAATCTTATTGGACCATACATGTGAAAATACAACCAATTGAAAATAAAGGCCCATAACGGTGGAAGCTGAATCTTTTACGCTTAAATAATTTCATGTGAATTTGTATATACTATGTACATCTATAGATATATACATATTTGCAAATATAGTATGTATGTATGTACAAATATAGTATATACAAATTCACATGAAATTATTTAAGCATTAAAGAGCCCAGCTTCGACCGTTATGAGCCTTTATTTCCTATTAAATAGTAATCAGTTAAATCACAATTAAATGCTTTTATATTCGAGATGTAAGATCGATCGTAGTTTATATCGTGTTCCCATATATAACGAGTAATAAATAAATATTGTTTAATTATATATTAACAATTATTTTTAAGCACGACAGCATGTAATATTTCTTTTTTCGTAACAAACTTTTGTTTTATCAAGTGGCATAATTTTTCAACGCGATTAATTACTCATATTGCGAATTTATCAATGGGCCAGCTCGTGCCATCTCTTAAGGGTGGACGCCGCAAGTAAAACCGCGCGTTATTACGGTGGGATAGTTACCATCTGCCTTTCGTTACCTGTAAATTTGTGCACCTGGATGCATTGGCGCCACCGCGCGATTCGTTCATATTCTCCGTTGGTGTACACGTTTATCGATTCCAACGAAATTGGCGGTTACGACAATAATTTGACAAAAATCGTGTTTGTCTCGATTAATGCCTCATGGAGCACAAAATGGAGGAGGGAATACTATTTCACTTTTACAGAATTGATAAGTGACATTAAGATACTTAACATCAAATCTCCTAATTAAAATTATTTTATACAGACGGCGAGCAACGCGGTTAATTATAGGCAATTGATAATACATTAACGTATTCGTAAAATTCCACCGATTAAATTAATTTCACGACGGATCCGCAAGATGTCCAGTGAAAGAAAAACGGCTAATTTCACTTCCGTTTTGTCGTACACTGCTTAACTCGGCGAATTCACAATAAAAACCTTTCAACGACGGCCGAATGATTGTTTGAACTGAAGCATCTCATAGTATCGGCGAGTGCATTCGATTTATGCACTCGATTAAACGCAAAAATCCATTGCTTAATTATCCGTAATATCCGTGGCAATCCGTGGAATATCATGGACCGCCGGGCCGAACCAGTTTGAAGAGCGACGAGTAGCGAAAAAAAAAAGAACCACCTACGCACGTACACGCGTGCAGTCGATCGGCCGCGCTGGTTGGTCTGGGGGTAAAAACAAAAATCGAGGCCGAGCCCGCAGATACGCGGTTTTTGCGAAATTACGGGTCCCGCCTCGAACCTTCGCACACTCCCGTAAATCAATCGGCGCTTCGACATTCGTATATATTCTCCGTTAATTATTTTTATTCACGGCCCAGCGTATAGGAACGCCCAGTTCGCCGGCCTGGGAGTTCGTATTTTGTACGCATACGCACGAGTCCCTAGTCCACCCCAACTACCACACTCGCTCACCCATGCACACGGACGTTTTCGTAACGTACGCACGCCGAGCACGTATTCTCGCGCACACGCACACGTATACATCGGCGTAAGTGCGCCCGATGCACCAGGATGCGTGTATGCGTGAGTGCGTGCCTGCCTGCGTGCGTGCGTGCGTGCATGCGTGCGTGCGTGCGTGCACGTGTCGCTATGGCACGACGCGCATGTGTGTACGTGTTGGTCGCTCGTGCGCAGCATGCGTCCGCGTGTACTGGCGCACGCGTGTGCGTTACGTATTTTCGAATAGCGAGAGCCAGGCTGGTTCGTCAAATTTGCACATTTATTCGTTTACCGTCATACAATCGAGCTTAAAACTCGCGCGAACGCGTGTGAGTGCGCGGCCGCCTCGTCAATGCATGAGCGCACACACGCCGCGGTCTCATCCCTTATTCATAACTCTTCGAAGGGCTTGATGGAGCTCCAAAGCTCACGACACAGCCCAACGATTTTTTTTTACACTTTGGTCTCCTGTTTTGCACCGGGTGGGGTCCGGTTCTCTCCTTCTTCACAAAACACTTCGTTTGACGAACCACGTTCTATAATAGATCTTGATAATATCGTGCATTCAATGAGACGCACTGTCGCGACGATGAATTAATTCACGTTAACCAGTCAACGCCCTTTTTTTCGAATTTCGAACTTCTTAGCCACGCGATATTTTAGTTGTTTTTTTTTTTTTTAAGTGACGACATGTCATCCAAGTAAACACATTTTATCCGAGCGTAATAATTCTACAGAACTTGCAAACGTGGAAGGCAGTTGCTAATTAACGGTTCAATCGCACACTCGGTCGCTTCGATAGTTTAATTGATTCCGAAATAGTTGCCTCCCACGGAAGAGCCGTGGGGATGCCCGAGAATGAACCGCCGCGCTACCCTTGTCAGACATCCTGTGGTCAGGAGCCGAGGAGATCCGGCAAGAAATAAATTACCGAACGCTATACACAGATACCAAGAATGTCCACCCTTTCCACCTTCTTCCTACTCGGCGCTCAACCCCGAACATCGAGCAGTTCGTGAAACAATTCTGAAGCAAATCGAACGCTCCGCGTCTCTTCGTTTCCCTTATTTCCGTTCGAATGGGGTGTAAGCAAGGACAAGCCTCTCTTTTAGCAAAAGGGGAAGGCTGTAGCTTGTCTTGTCGATAAAAAGCAAGTCGAAAAGCGCGATGTGGAATTACATTGAAGTATTACGACAAAGAGTACTGCTAAAAATTACAATTAAATACTTTCTCGTATTTTTCCATTTCTTAAACGAGGGAAATATGTCTCGACAAATAGCTCGTATGTTCAAATAAACCTTTTCATAAAAAGCTGCCTTTTTTTCTCTCTGTGTTATTGCTTCGCTTTGTGCTGCGTTATTGCGTTTTTAATTTCGTTTCATGGTATGCGCCATATCGAAACGCGTTACACGATTTTTGTCACGGCGTAAGCGTCAGTAGCAGGTGCGGGGAAACAGGGAGACGCGCAATACACGTGTAGATACTCCTCGTAGTTTTGGACTCGACAAACTTTCAACATGCATGTAAGTAGTCCGCGTACAATGCCTTCATATTTTCTCGCCTTCCGTTGATACATTTCGCGTACTCCCGAGAAGGGCGAAACAATCGTGAACCAGGAAATTTTCCTCAGTCTATGTATACTCTCAGAATATCCAGCCAGTACTACTAGTCGAGAAGTATTGCAGTTATTGTGTAACTAACCTTATATTTCGACGGTCTCGGACGTAAGCGAGTATTTCAAAGTGCTTCATGCTAAACAGCCATCTAATTTCTCAAAGGTTCGTGTCTTGCATATCGCGATATCAATACTTATTCACGAAAAATTAATCTAAAACTAGTTAGAGAGTAACTCATATTTTCTATTTCACTTCGTTCAATTTTGTTAGATATTACATTTACATTTATATTTCGCATCTCCCAAGCCATTGAAAAAGTGAAATTTGTCCAAACTAGCATTTGAAATAGTACAGAGGAATTTATTTATTGAAAACTGCCTTAACCCTAAATCGTGATATAAAAGTCTCCTCGATCAAAGCCGCGTGTAGAGTGAATAAGACGCCGCCACTTCGGCCATTAACAGGAGTCTGCGAACGACAGAGAGGGACGTATCAAGAATAAAGGTATAAATGCAGCGCACGCACACATCTTGCACGAGGAGGATAGCACCGCGTGTTCGCGACAGCTAGGCACTACACGGCCGCGCATCGACGGCTGGATGCCCGCGGAACGGCTCGTAGAGCTCGCAGCTTTTAAGCTTGACGTGGCCATTGGAAAGAACCGTGGAATCGAAGGAAGAGAGAGAGGCTGACTGCAATAATTATCGGACGTGGGAGGAAGCAGCGGGGTGAGAGGACGGGCAGACGAGGAGAGGACAGGACGAAGGGACAGAGAGGACGGCTGAGAGCGACGGAGAGAAGGGCGAGCACGCGCGCGAGCGCGCGCGAGAGAGGGTGCGAGGGACGATGAAAAGTTTGACCGGACGCAGCGAGCACAATGCATCGTGGTCCACCCTCCACCCCCGGGAGCGACCCACCCCATAATCCACCCGCATTGTACGACCAATCAATATTGTTTTATATCGTGAGTCGTGAGACGAACCGGCTCCGCTGGTTCGACTCGTTCGGCGCTACGCTACTCTCTTCGATAGTAGCTGCAGTCCGCCGAGCCCTCCGACTTCCGGAAATTCTTTCGCATTTATCCATCATGGAGAGGCCGATGGCCTTCCTTTCAACGATTCTGAGACACTCGCAGGAGAACATTTAACGATCCGTATTAACGTCTTTATATATAATTCCACTCGTCAAATCATTTATTTATATTTCACGAAAACGTAAAAATATAATCTTCCTACATTATCTCTATTCCTTTTCTCCAGAAACTCTAATCAAACTCTTATTTTAAGATAGATGATATGATATGTAGGGTGATACGAAGTATCTGAGTGAATGTATTTATAGAGTTAGCAATGCATTTCAGATGTGTAAAGTAATACGCTGCTGTTTCGCAAAAGTAAATATAAAATTCCACGTGTTACGATTAATACCCTGTATCCAAAGAGCGCAAAACATGCGTTTATTCAGTACACGCGATAAATGCAGGTTCATTGATTAAACATGAGAACGATGCACGTATAATTAATTAATGAATGGCTTCCGTGTGTAGTGTATGAAAAACGGTGATTCCTCATTTTTTGGTATTGCGCGATACACTGTCATTATACGTGATTTTCATTCATTTAATTCGACCGAGCCGATACGCGTACGCGCTTAATTAGTTGTTGCGTATGTGCCGAAATTACTCGTACTTTATGCTCCATTTCAACAATGCGTAACAGGGGAAAATTTGAGGTTGATTATTCGATATATTTATACTGGTGATTTTCAAGAAGAACTGATACAAGCATTATTATTAACTCCATAAAATCATCTATCGCCGGTATGAAAAGACTTAGATTAAGATCGAAATATGGTGATTAAATTATTGATTAATTTCTATTTAAAATTTCAATACTTTTCGACTTCTTTTTGCACGGTTGATTAAAAATCACTTGCAATAATTAATATTTAAAAAAACAGTATACATTACCTAAAATCGAAGTCACGAGAGATCAAGATCATCTTATAAGATAAAATTACTGTATAAATATAGGATTAATTATACAGTAATAATAAAATTTTACGATCGATTAGAAGTATTTTAAGTACATCCGCTTGTCAAGATTACGTCAATAATGATCATTAGATTGTCAATCTATCTATTCCCTCTCTTTCTTTCCTTTTCTTTGATAGACATTCTCTATTAGATCTATATCGAGATTACCAAGATAATTTATCAACCAAGTTTACCCACTTTTGATGCATTCGGCATTCGCTGAAAAACGATAATTCGAGCAGACACAACCGAAAGATTGAGGCGCGTGACAGCATTTAGATCTATCTCTCTCCGCTGACGCGCTAGCAGAACAGACGAGATTTTTCTTGCGCGACAACAGAAGAACGTGTAAAGAACGGCGCACAATGTGCATCCGCCTGGCTCGCTAAACGAGGATACGTTTCGCTCGCACGATGACGTTGATTCAGGATTATTCTCCCTCTTTAATTATCCTGCCTTCCCTCCATCCTCCTTCGCCACCTCCGCCCGGCATCAATGCCGCCGTCTTCTCTCTTTCGCTCGCGGAAAGGGCAGAAAGTCCGGCATGCGACGCGATAACGAATTATCTTCGAGAACACGCTTCTTGGGACAGGAACCGGAAATATCACCGGACGATAATAGCGGTATCTCGCAAGAACAATTGCATTCCTACTGCATTCTTCCTAATATTTTTTTAATACTCCTACTTTAAAACCGATTAGATTTTATCAATTATCTTTAAAAAAATAACACAGACTTTCGAAGAACAATTAACTTCCAAGAAGTTCTTTTCGAAGAACACGTTCTAAGTCGAATCTCTCTTAAGCGTGCATTCTATGAAGTTTATCGAAAATAGTTTGCGGAATTTTTCACTACGAATATTGCAAATGTAACATGGCAACAAGGCGTTTAAAGATAGCGAATCAAGGACCGATCGGAGTCATCCTCACATGTCTAGCGACGACTCATAAGCCCGCATTACATATACAAACGTATCACGTAATCATCCGTATGCCTGTGTATGTGTGGCCGCATAAACGTAATATGCTCGCACGCCCTCCTTCGCATAGAATTCACCATCGCCTTCCGCTCATCACGCGCTCAAATACCTACTCGAAACGAACACGTTGGCCGTGAACGTAATCTTCGAGCTGCCATTAGTTCCATCAAAAGTATTTTATTAGCATTGTGTGCCTGTTGTACCGATCGCGTGCAGATTCCGACGTAATTCTTTATTTTTTTCATTTTTTTTCCCCGAATCTTGATTGGCTGAGAACATCGATTGTCAGAATGCTGTACGATAAGCAAGAACGCGATAGAACGAAGAGCTTCCCCACACTTTAATTCTGATTGCCCATTGCAACGCAAATGTAAGCGCGAGGTTATTCTTGTCACAATTATTTTTTACGCGGAATACGTGTCATTCGATAATCGTGAAGCAGAATTACAGGCGAAGCCTGATATTTCGCGTCACGCACAAGATTGCGCATCTTGCTGTCATTAATCATAATTATACGACAGTTTTATTTTTAATCGAGTACGCAATGGCGGAATATTTGCGTAAGCGAATAGACACGCTTCACCTCGAAAGAAGTATGCTCCGTTCCCTTGGCTGTATTTATCGGACGAATCGCGTGCGGAGACCAGGTTACCGATCATTACTGCCCGATTCTTTGTATCCTTGCCACACTACGATTGGCTGAGGTAAATAATCGACCGGGGCCCAACCGCGTTGCGGGGACCCAGTCACCGAAGATCCGGCCCCATTCGTCGCGACGCGCACAAAACGACGTGGAAACGTTCGTTCCGGAAGAACAAGTCGATGTACCATTGTCATTCTCTATACTCGACGACTATTTAATGTACGCACGCCTCTATCCCCGTTTCTCTTCCCGACAACGAAGCGATCACATTGATAGAAGCCTTCGTACACTTAGGTGTACTTATATGTCCACTTATATGGGATATGACGTAAACGCCCCATCTATCTATTCATGGCAATATTTTTGCGTGTTGTGCGCATCGAGGAGCAGCGAAAAGCTGCTTTTTCTTCTTTTATAACGCACATGACGCTAATTGTGTCTCGAATCGTTACGAAAGATTAAATTCGTATCTCTCCCAATAAATCATTTGCGATCAGTTTTGATAAAATGTATTCCCAATGCCAATGTATACTCAGAGTCGCTTTGACGAAGGGCTCCGATGTTCGGCGATGCGTAAAATCAGGGGCGATTAGTCGGAATGCACACAATTAGCGCTACAGCAGTTTAGTATGGCATTACATATCACGCGACACGGCTAAGCGAATAGGACGTCTTTCGTTGCAGATCTTCTTATAGTATCAATTTAGAAATTCGTGTTTAGTATAATGGACATGTCGCAACCGATTTGCCGGATTAATTTGTAAACTGATTCATTTTATTAATCGCTAAAGTTTATGCAATGCATTACTCAACAATTAATGCCCATGTTTAATTAGTAACGTTAGATAATCCAATGCAATATAATTCGGATTATTATTATCGCGAAATTACGAATAACTTAGACAGGAATCAACCGCGATTATTGAATTTTCGACAATATATTACGTATATCTGGCAAACAGATCCTTAATGAGAGTTTGAGAAATGTTACACTCATCGGGGTTAATTGGGGGTGAACCGGCTCATCTTAGACAGATGTCGAAACCAACCGCGAAGTTCAAAGGGCCGTTATCCCTTCATTACGACGAACTTTACGCGACTAATTTCAAATTTCTCTAAACCGATATAGAACGCAGCCGCTCAACCACGTTTAGTCTAATTAAATGAGCGTAACGCACAGACCGCAATAATTTCATAATAATCTCGAAGTATCTTCATACGAAATGAATAGCAAGTGCCATTATCGAATAAATTATTTCGACACAAGTTCATGCATAAACATTTTTCCACACACACACACACACACATATATATATATATATATATAATTCACAATTGAAATCGATCATTTTTCAATATTACTTTTAGATCTCGGAGTTCCGTTAAAACCGCGATGTATATATAACATCGCGAAATCGTGCGTGTCCAAAAAACAAAGGGCGCTGATACCAGTGATGTCTGTGGCCCCGAATTCATCGAACCACGAAAAAAAAAGATATCTTCCGCCCGGAGACACCAATAAGAGCGCAGGCCTGTTCCCCATGGTTTCGTATCCGCGTAACTTCTCGCAGCCATCGGTGCGCGAAATGTCCCCGGCCTTTGATGTCGAACATTACAAGAACATGAAGGATTCCACTGCGAATGGGAGAGAGAAATTCGAACGCCCTACCACCCCGGTGACCACTCGTAAATTGTCGCGCTTTCTGTCTCACCCCCCTGCTTTCGACTCGCCCGCGCAAAAAGAGATAACACTCCCCGGCGTCATTCTCGCACTTCAGTGAGTTGATCTCGGCAAGAACGTGCCGCTGGGGTGGTCGTCCCTCCCGCGACGTGGTGAGACTGGGAAACAATTAAGGGAAGACGAGGTGCAGGGTCGCCTTGTATGATAATGCGTTGTAACCTCCGGCGCACAGAAGGAACGGTATAGTAAAAGGAAGAAGAAGAGGAGTGCGTGAAACGCGGTTATGCAGGTAAGCGACTAGGGAGGAGGACAAGGAGGGAGGGTGCGGCTAGAAGAGAATACGAAGTGGATTGTCGGAGGAGGGGGTTGGAGGTCGTGGTTCTTACTTTGCATTCTTTTGTGTATCCTCCTGAGCCCTCCACCCATCCTGCCGCTATCCAGTTCTTCCTCTTGAAGCTTGAACTAACGCCCGAGGTTTTAATGCACTTGTCTACTCCACATACCGTTCATAAAGACACATATGTCGTCTGTTGAACGAGTGGGCAGGAGAGCCATGATCTTGGAAAGTGGAATGAGATAGGACTGCGCGTGCATAACTGAAGGAGGGTAGGCATGGCCTGATGAAAAATGGTGAAGGACAAGAAACGAGATGAAATGAAGGAAAGAGAATGCGGTGAGCGTAACGATATAAAATGCATTTTAAATTCTAAACGTCGACCGTATTATAGAAAGATCTCGACTTTTCGCATGCATAATCCCCGGGAGAAAGATGAGAACCCCGCGAAGAGAGAGAGAGAGAGAGAGAGAGAGAGAGAGAGAGATTAAAAGAGGAAATGGTTTACGATTTTTGTATGGATACGAAGTATCTACTATTTAGTTATTACAAACATTATCTATTATTCCGCGCTGTTATCATTGAATGCTATATCATCTTTCTTGCATTAAATATACTGATTATAAAAAAATAAGAAATATTCATAATTTTTAGTCATATACGGTTTTTATATATTACAGCGTAATGGATAAAATATGATATATGAGAGATATGTATATATATATGTTGTTATATAGAAAACATTTAAAATTATTTCGCAAAATATAGACCGCACCTCAAAAATAGATTCAAAACAATGAAATTATAGAACCGTAAAAAAGCAACGCCGCCTGTAGCGATATAAATCCAAATACAAAAGGTGTTTCACGTAGTTGTAAAATAATGTAGAAGAAAAAGAGCAAACAGAATAAATTTATAAGTTGCTATAAGAAAAACTCATCAAACTTTCACTGTATTCACTAACGATTCTTCTTTAATGCGAATATCGATAACTTTCTATACCTGTTTTTTGTCACGAGTTATGTAATTCCAATCGCATATAAAACGATCATATTTATATACATTTTAAAAACTGTGCTTTTTTAAACCGTTATATATACATACCAAATTAATTACAAAAAGTAAAATAAATAAAACTATAATTGTAATAATTTGAATAATTTGTAACGTTCTTGTCAATAAATTATCCTGTATTATCCTGCATACATTCATCATTAATTAATGCACAATAAATTATAATTATTAAACAAGGTTTTTATCCAATACTGGACCACAACAAAACGTTATTAGAAACGTAACGTTTGTAATCAAATTACAATGTAGTATTGGAAATACAGAGCATCCATACATGTTTTTAATGGCCAACTATAGCCGCCAAAATCATGACTAACGTTAAACATTCTAATAGCAACACTCGAGCTAATGTTATAGTCAATACTAATGACTTACATGTTCCATGGAAATGAATTAATTGCGGCAAAATCGCGAAACTCGCTCGATCGATTTCAATGTGTGATTAATTTCTACCTATCAATTTTACATTAAACTCACCTCTTGCGTCCCGGTATCCGCGCACCAACCAGCCCTCTGCTACGGCGTCATTCGTTAATCTAGACAGAAGAAGTGGAGCGTCAGAAACCTGGCCATAAGTATTCCCTACCGAATGGTGTGCCGCGCGTGAGTGGTTCTTTTTTTTTCCTTTTTCTTCAACATCGATACAATAACAATTAAGCTACGAGCACGCGGATAATACCTTCGTGACGGAAGCAGGCGGGCAATTTTGCGAGACCGTCTCCGGTATAATACCCCCATGTGGGGTCGAAGGTGTACTCAAGTGCGTTGATTCAAGGCAGTGCACGTGGGAGGAACCGGGAGATGCTTTCAGAGGCGGAAAGAAAGCAGGCGCGAGATTCGCGCTTCATTCATTCACGGATCCGTGAGGGGACCTTAAAAGACCTCTTCTTCGAGATGTAATTAGCACATCTTTCCGCGACGTGCGCGTAATAATACGGCTTTTAATTAGTATGCGTTGACGTATTCCGACCGATTCCTCCCTGCAACACACTCCTCGCACCCGCCCGTCTTCATTCTGCTGTAGACGGCGACGATAACGACGACGGCGAACTGCACACGTGGTCGATTTCACGCGCGCGTGACCCGCGCGCGTGTGCACGCCGGGTCGCAGCAACGAAGCGTACGCGTTTATGTCGGCGCATCACACGCCACTGCACCGCAGAAGTGTCAATACGCGGGTGCGTGTACGCGCGCAGTAAGCGAGCTCGCGTGCACCGATTTGCGTTACGGCGGATACCTCAGGCACGTAAGGCGTTTCTGCGGTACAAAGAGCCGCGACGAGCGTCGATGTGAACGACATAATTCGATGTCTCATCTTCCGCTCATAAATCGCTCACGATCGCGCAAATCGCCAATCGAGCCACTCGCGTAAATATATTGAAACTGGCAATCCGCGAAGATGAGGAACAATTGAAAATTGAAGGATAATTAGCGTCGCAATTTCTTCTGTAATTTCTTCTTCGATAATGAAAGTCCGATACTGATATACCGCGTGCTTAATTTAAGCGTTACAAATCTCAATCGACGGTGACTGCCACGATTCAACAATGAACTATGGAAGTTTGACATATCAAGGAACAAATCGAAACGCTTCAATTCACTAATAATTTTCTTATAGACTTCCAACAATGCTGCGTGCATTGATTTTGATGGTAAAGACAGTTTTAACTATCGCCGACTTTTAAACTTTGTCGTTCGTCACTGATAGCCCATCATGGTCGTTCTCGATGACATGCATAAGTCAGGGACACGTCGACGAAATGATAACTTTTCGTGCGATGTGTAAAAATGGATTATGCTACTTTTTACGATAGTCGAACGTGTGAAAGTAATGAATGTGAATAACGTTTTTTATTCAATTAGTTACAAATGATTGTAAGCGCACGATTTAAATTTTATCGAATCAATATCGGCCAAGACCATAAAATAAAAATGCACTAGTTTTCACGTCTCACAGCTTGCGTTGTTATCGTCAAACGCAATCGTGCAGATATGACATTAACGCGCGACATGTCGATCCGCAATTACCGTGCGAGCCTCCACTCGCATTCTCGAGACAATTGTAGAGGGTGACGAAGGACACCAATTGCTGCTGAGCTAGCGACAGAAAGCTGCACGATTTCCGGGATGTACGCTAATGTCTGATATTAGATCGAGTGTCGCAAGATAACTCGTATATAGTCACGCGTGATTATTCAGAATGGGGGAAAGAAAATTCATCGTGTTAGCTTTTATATCGAATAGACGTAATCTGTAACAAGCTGGCATACTCGATGTAGGTTGCTTTTTACGTAACAATTATTTCACGTGAATAAGACGAAGGATGTTATAACACGATTTAGTCAAATAGTTTTAGACTTTTTTGCAATTAACTACAATATAACTGAAGGAAATATATTAAAATCCACGATACGTGGAAAGAAACTTTCATATTATATGCGAGGACGGGGTAAACATTTTTAACGTATGTTTTATATAACTGTCATTAACATTTTGAGTGCCATGTCTCCCAATTCTGGAAGATGACCTTATTTACTCAAATAGAAACGAGTATTTTAAACCCTGTAAGAAACACATTCAAGATACCTTTGGCACTCAAAGTGATAAATAGGAAAGTTTCCGATATGCGTATAAACATATGATTATATATATATATATATATATCTTCGACATCTATAAACACGTTATAATTTCATTTACCTATACGAGGCATCAAAGAATTAAATATGCACTGAAACACGTTACATTCATTACGCGCCCTATCGAAATACTATTTTAATTACAGCATGTGGTGTACGTGTCGAACTCGGCGACGGTTTAAAACGCCCGACCGAAAAGTCGAGTTATATCCGATTTTGAAGCGCGCGATCTGTGTCAATGCCACGATTTACCGTTGCGAGCCTTTCGGGAATTGAACGAATATTGAAATTGCGGGAAACGCACAGAACTTTTGCATAATGAGCTGGCGGTTCACGCCGACACACGGACGTGCACGCACACCAAGCCCGGCGTCGGCGCGTACATGAATATTTTCATTTGATTGCGTTAATTAAACTCGCGCTGCCAGGCGATGACCTTTGAAGTTCAGCGGCACGCGGCACGCATACACCAATTACCGATATTATTAATTGCAATGTGCTCCACGTTTTCGGCAATCATTGAATCTAGCGAGTAGACATGCGTCTCAATCTTGAATATTTCTTTTTTCGAAAAGTATCTTATTAATAGTTAAAAACATTAATTTATATATATATAATATATGTATATGTATATATATGTGAGCATGTGTAATAAAATTCATATTTTGACAGTTCGTGCGTTTCGCGGTTTAATTGTATCAGTGCACTCGGACATATATCTCACCGCAAGTGATTGCAAAACGTTCTCGATGATGCAGTATCTTCCGCATGCATTGTCCTTAAAATTGTTCGCGGTTTTGCGGTTAGACCCTAATCCGCAATGTTGCAAGAAATTAGAAAAATTTAAAGGGGAATTCCTCAGTGTTTCTCTGATAAGATCGACCGCGAAATGACGGAAATTATTATTAATGTACTTACAATCGGAGATATAGCCGCAGAAATGTGTTACTATCTTTCGTGATTTGGCTTCGAACACACACACACATACACGTATACTTGTAAGGTTTGTTAGCATTGCTTGCACTGTTTGTACTCAAAATCTTCGCTTTCTTTCTTTTCTACGCGGAGAAAAATATTTAATTAAAATTAAGTGGAATTCTGAAAAATAGACGATCTAGAAAATTCTGATTAAATCTACTAGAATTTTAATAGATTTTACCAAGAAAATTCTGAATGTTAATTACCTCAACTAAAATTTTAATAGATTTAACCAGAAATCTGGTAGATTTAACAAGAATTTTGCATCGTTCATTTTTCACCAGAATTCCAGTTAATTCAACCAACCATTTTTCTCCATGTAGAAAATGAATATATATATTCTGGAATATATATTTACCTCATTTTAAGTGCAACATTTTTTGGAAATTTCAAACAACGTGAACAAATCTATAAATAAAATGATTTGCATATAGGTAAGATCAGTGCGAGACAAAATGTCGATTCCCGATTTAGATTATCACCAACATTTATAATATATTGTTTTTACAGCTATGGAGAGATCGCGCGAGATCACGTTCCAAAATTAAAAAGAGAAAAAGGCTTGCGTATTACATTCTCGAAAAGACTCGCTATAGAAATAAAACATAATACGAACCAACCTTATATAACAATATAAAAATAATCGTGACGTACAGAAGTTCTCTGTTTATAATAATATTTAACTTTTCCAAACATTTCAGAATGAAATCGATGTGTACTATCAAAGCTGTAAAAAGAGAACTCTATGTTAATTTCAATAATAATCGAAATATGCTAGCTTTATAGCTAATAATATTACATTAGATGTAAAACTCTGGAAAAATTTGGGTAAGCTGTCGTGGCTCTTCCTAAATACTTTATAAATTAAAACGATAAAAGTAAATCGATAAAAAAACTTAAGAAACGAGGAAATAAAAAACTACATCAATCAATGTGATCTAATAATACAATCCTAATTTAATTATCTATTTATCTACTTCTAAATCGTTATTTATTAATAAAAGAAAAACTATACAACTAAAGATGACCGCAATGATCGAAATATTCCGGGACATTAATTGTTTTAATAAAAGAATTGCGCGCTCCACAACATCGGTATTTTGACTCGCATTGATATTGCCTGTATTCATATTGATTTTAAACCAACGAGCTGTAAATTTTATTATTTTATAAATAAAATATTTATTTTTTATATTAAGTCACATCTATCTAAACTCTCGGAACGGGAAAAAGACTTATAGTAAATCAATAAAATAATAAAAATGATTTTCGAAATAACTGAATATAATTTTTAGAAAAATATATATGCATGGCCGGTATTAACGATTTTCACCGAGCTTTCGAGACCTCACACCAGCGTACCCCGTTTTGCTATGAGATCTACCAACCACCGCCGTTAGGGTGAAGTACTTACAGCACAATGAGTATGCAAATAGGCCGGCATTCGGCTACATTTGTTTCAACGAGCTTAGGAACGGCGTTCTCGCGAAGGAACAGTTCCTCCTTCGCAGAGACTATAAAAGTCTGCCCCGCGTTTCCAAATCTTTACAAAGCGTGAAGAGAGTTACTTTCCGTGCATTTTTATTGCTCGTTATTTTGCCCGTGTCGCTTATTCGACATTGTTTTCGTCGGCACGTTCA
Source organism: Trachymyrmex cornetzi (assembly GCF_001594075.2). NCBI lineage: Eukaryota > Metazoa > Arthropoda > Insecta > Hymenoptera > Formicidae > Trachymyrmex > Trachymyrmex cornetzi. The sequence goes on from NW_017298983.1 coordinate 870,144, forward strand.
TTTCACGATAAGTGACGCTACTTTTTTGCTTAAATATATCGATCGCGAAAGTTTCCTTCCCTCCGTGATTCACCACGAATGGCACAGTCCGATTAGATCAAGGCTCTCTTTCTTCCAAGTCTCTTTACACTTGGAAGATTTCTCCGCAAAGTCGAAACTTTGTGAACTTCATTCGCACGCATCCTACCTCGTTCACTTCTCGCCCGCGCGTGTCCTGGGAGATTAGGCTCGACAATTCAGACCTGACAAAAGTTTTCGTCTCGCGTCGTATAAAGCTAACGACAACGACGGCGCGTCTTAACGCGTCACAGCAAGTGGCAGTCCGAAACTTGGTGGATTTCTGACAACGGCCGCCGTTTGGGAACGCTTAAACAACGTTATTCCCAACACTTGCCGAGACATGATCCATAATGAAGGCCCGCGAGGCTCCTAAAGCAATGATAGCATGCAGACTTGTTTGGATCTCAGCCCAATCGCTCGTTCCACGCTTCGGATGCAGCTAGTTCGATTCTCGAACGATCCTCGAACGATCCTCGAGTATCACGCTCCAGTTGGGGAACGCTATGTAATCAGAGCTCTTCGTCTACATGCGATGCACGCTAATGACGCGGGCGATTAAGCCCGCGCGATGACAATCCACTCCTATCAGTTCGAAAAACGAGTGTCATTTTTTTATTTGGCAGGAGTGCGCGTGAAATGTATAATAGAATTCATTACTCGAGGTAATTCTACTTATTTTGTTTTTGTATAGATTACATTTCTGAAAGAGATAAAATTGAAATGTTTGAAGCACAATATCGCTAATAGCTGTAATTACACTTATTCATTATATACTTATTAAATTATATGTTTATTAAGTTAAATTACCTGTTTTCTCTCGTAGATACTTTTTTTATATCACTTATCTGTTTGCACGAAATGTATCTCTGCATTCGATTACAATTATAAATTTACATTTAACACTTTTCCATCGTGTATATTATAGATCTTATTCGCGCGGAATATTACTTAGGTTTTGACACTTCTGTAACTTTTAAAGATACGTATATCTCAAGTGCATTCGATTCGAGGAATAAATGATTTCCCTAGGTACGCCGTGATCTTACATGAACGATACGAAAGTGCCAGCGCTCATCATATTTGCATGACGGCTCTAGATGTATCTCAAGGCGAAGCGTAAACTCCTACTGAAAATCGAGACATACCGCAAGTTTCACGAGCAAGAACGATGCAAACTTTGAGATCCGGTAGGCCCCACTGGATTCGTAATTGCGTAATCCAGAGATTTCATTAAATCAAATATCCGAGCTTTCTGTCGTCAGGGCTTAAGTCTCGCTCCCTAACCGAGAAAAAGTTATACGATTCGGTACATTGGAAATCTGCTTTTATCCCCGCCGCAAATTAACTTTAGCAAAATTAATTAAGAACCGGAGCACCGAGATTGAGTAACACTAAGATTGTCTGTAATGGAGATGCGAACTTTAATCCCGTTCGATCAACCCCGCTGTCAAGCAAGTAAGCTAATCAAGCAAGCTGTTTCCACCCTTTCTGCATATGTAAAATTGATTTCTCTCATAGCACACGAGAAATGGTTTTTTTTTTCGCTTTCAATTGTAGACATCAAAGTTATAATTGCGTTGTCGGTATATACATGTCGCAGTTATAAAGATGCTTTAGTAATGGAAATGTATTGTGTCTTATCCCAAGCAACTTCGATGCACGAACATATCGAAACATAGAGCTTCGCTGTCAAAATCGCCGACGTCGCGCTAATGTGCAAAAGTGTCAATGCGTGATACTCGTATTTTATCGGCCGTTAACGAATCCGTGGAGGTTGTTAAGGAACGCGTCGTGTGGGAAAGCGACGTCCATTCTTTCGACGACAATACGGCCATTTGATAAAAGTCACTCGATCCCCCTTTCGCCGCGAACAAATATTGGAAGGAGAACTCGCGCGCGATAAGCGTGAAACTCGGAATTCGAAGCTGTTTGTAGATTACAGACGCGGGATGTGTACGTGTGCGTATACTTATGCGTAGTGGTGTGTCGGTGTCCACACTTACTACTCTGCTTTACGAGGCAGATGTTGATAACGGGCGACAGCGACAGAGACAGGGACAGTGACAGCTGCCCCGTATTGTTCGACACGTTCGTTGATTATAGGTCAAAGGCCTCTTCAACCTCTTGACGAAGGATCAAAGAATTGTACGAAGTGTGACCGAAATCTTTTTCGCGAGTCGATAGTTTTTGACAAATCTCTGCGCTGTACAAATCGAACATGTTGCACTTCTTCAGAATCCAAGTCTAGAATTTGACCTGTACGATGAAATCTGCTGCATTTCTAACCTCGCGCAATTTCTTCTTTCGAAATTAACTTCATATCAAAATTAATTTCATTCAATTGTATTGATCTATATATAGATACGTAACATATATGTATAGACTTTCTATGACACTCTTAATTTATTCTTCGATAACTGTAAGATATCTAATGAGATTTTAGTTTATCGTCGAATCAATGACGAACTAGTCAGTTTAAATGAATATAATCTTGTTTAGTGTCCGAAAGAATCGAGAAGTAGTACTGAACTCTTTTTTAAGAGACATTGTTTATAAACGACACGAAAGCGTGGACAATTTTAGAAATACAATAAAGTTTGACACAGCTAATGGATCGTAAAAGCATTCTTATTGCGCTCAATATCTATCTTGTTCTGTTAGATGATCTGTATTAAGATGCATTCGCGATGCAATGCTGCTTTTAGTACAATGTTCTCTTACAAGTAAAAATATGTTAGACTGGACACAAAATCTTTCTTCCCTTTTTTTTAAATGGACATGGAATGTGTTTGCTGATGAAAACCTACAATGACATATTCTGATCCATTTCTAGAATACGCCATAAAAATTGATTAAGTTTTATCAATGATACTATGATAATGATAGATATAACATATTGAATTAATGTTACGAAAAAATAATTAACATCTATAATAAATATAACTCGTTGCTTCGAATTTCTACCGCGAGAGAAATATTTCGCGAAAAAGAAAAACGTTAATAATTCTCAAGTGATACTTTAAGAAGATGATTAATAATTCATTGTACTTGTTACTCGAACACAATTCAAATAATAATTATTTAATTTTACCGTAACGAATCAGTCTTTCCTTCGGTTAACAAAGTAATTATATTTGAAACTTTATTACGAACTACTTGGTGGAAAACGGGTTCCATGTCGCTATCTATATCCATTCTTGTCGAATTGTTAAGCAAATGTTCGCGCGGATATAGTGGAGGACGATTTCTATTTATTGCTCAGTTTGCGAAATGAGAAAACAACATATCAGACATAATTCCTCGAAAATCCACAAATATGAAGACCAGTTGAAACATCGGTAATCTTTCAGTGGTGCATCCACGAGTAATATTCTTTGGTTTTACATCTTGGCCAGCATCACGAAAATCCCGAGGTTCGCGAACCTTAAATTGATTTTTTGAAAAATTCATATTCGAATGGAGTACATCGAGCCAACGGTTTAAGATTGCCCAAAATAAAAGTCGGAAAATACCGATCCTATTAGTCGAATAGTAAAGCCGCTGCATTATCGGCGGAATGATCTTCGCGAGAGAAAATAGATGTGGATATAAACGCGATGACGAAACCGCGGACTCCCGACGGAGGTGACGTGCGATAAAATTATGCGATTACGAAAGGCTCGTATGGGCGTCGTGATGATGTGACGGTGATGATTATGACGCACAATTTCCAACGCAAATACGAGTATATTACGAAGTTTCTTACGCTATCGAGGTTTGGTCCTCAGAATCGTTGTCCCTTACATGCGCCTTACGACGTAAACTGTATAAAATAAAATATAAATTAGCAAGGATAAGGGATGTATACAGGACCGCGCAAGCTGTCGAAGCCTTGTAAATTTGCGTACAATCGTACAAGTAGTTACATTGCGACAACAGTTTGCAGCGTCGATTAGGCGAGACATAGGATAATGCATGTACACGTGGGGAAAACAGAAATAAATAAAATGCAACCAAAAGCAAAAAGCATAAATTGTATTTCGTAACAATGATATGAGCGAACGAAAGCGAAACACTGGTAGTACACACCGCATAAACCGCGCATTGACAATCGCGATGAATAATGGAGGGGTCAATTAAATCTCAATTAAACACTACCGGATAATACGAATCGCGGCTCTTTTCAGCGAGCTGGGTCACCCCACCAGAGGGCTAGGTTTTTTAAACACCGCGGGCGCGTTTACTCGCTTCGAAAATCAGCATGCCTAGCACACCTGCGTTATACGATCATTTTATACACCTCGTAAAGAATAGCGTATTAAAATTAGGTTGATGGGCTTCGAAAATATGATTTTCATTCTGCGCCCATCGATAATCTCGCCATTCGACCGAATCAAATTCTATCCCGACACTTGGCGATATCGATACCACGTATTATATTCTGTATCAAATTATCCGCTAATTTAATAGCACGTTGTCGTCCTAATTTAAAGCCACGTCCATCATTAATCACGGACGGCCGCGACTCGAAACTAAATCAGGGTGGCACGAAGTATGCTTGCGTATAATGGGAATGCATTTACGAATGCGTTACACCCCACAATTGCTACGAAAGCACGCAACGTCCGACGACCCTCTTTCGAACTCGGGTGAGGGAGAAGAAACACTGGAACACCCGAAAGAAATTCTATCCGACGATTCGTTTTTTCTTTTGTCCTTTCTATCATTTTTCTTATTTCTTCTCGTTGATTCTCTCTCCCTCTCTTCAACTCCTTTTATTTGCTAAAACTCGTAACATTTATCATCGCGTTCGATATCGCCAAGTGTAATGATATGCAATGATATGCCTCTGAAATATCCGAAGTATGTTACACAAGCAATAAGAATGATTCGGCGACTAGCTCGATCATTTTATTGCTAGGCATCTATGAAACAGCACCGAAACACCTCGAACACTAGATATAGAACTAAGATATACACCGGACACGTAACTTTACCTTATCTACGATGCGACCACATTATCCCCGAGATAAACACACGTGTCACACTGAGTCACGAACGGCGCGCCGTACAGGAGCAACGATAATCACAGATTGGTAGAAAGAAACGCGGATTCGTGGTACGCGGACACAAATGTTCATCCAAAAGATCGGCGAAGTACCGCGCTGGAACAATGCCAGGACACTGTAATGCCGGTCGCCACCACTGTAGTCCACCTACAGGTCACCCGGTCGGCCGATCATTTTCCGAAATCGCGAGGTAGATACGAAGAGTAACATGCGGTATCACATTGTCTTCCGCGAAAGTTCCCTCGTCATCATTGCAAGTAACACGACGTTGCGCTTTATCCACGATCGAACACCACCAATGATCACTGTCCGTCCGTTGACCGCTAGCAGTCGTCAAACGACTCGAGATTCTGCTGACTCGCGATCTTTCTGTTCACCACGGTCTCGTGCACCACGTTCGCGGACCCGTAGCTGCACGACGTTTGGTCCTTCGTGTCCTTAGGGCATAGGTATATATCCGCGAGCGGGTGTGCGCGTACCTCGGACGTGTACGCACGTGCATGTAAGCCGAACGTCTCCGTATGTACGTAGAATCGTGGTTCCGTGCGGTGTAGGCGAGCCGTCGTCGTTTCCCCCGGTCGTACGTGTGTGTTGCGCGTGTGTTACGTGTGCGCGCGCGCAAGTAGTCGTCTCATGTGAGTGTTGCGTGTATACGTGTTGGTCGGTGTATGCGGTGTACGTGTACGTGTCGTGTACGTGTATATGTGTGTATGTGTAGGTGGGCTAGCGGTGCGCGCGCGCGCGTCTGTACCGGTGGGTATATTACAAGGTGTACGCGTCTTAAGTGATTTCGGCCTCGCTGGTCAGCCCCGGCAGCTCCGTATGATGAGGCCGCCGCTTTGCTACTGACAGACCTAAAGACCACCCTAACCCTGCAGTCGGGGACGAGGGGTTCCCCACCCCCGTCGTGAGCGTCGACGAGAGAGAGACCACCCTCCCCCGCCAGGGACCAGGGCGAATAAGCAACCCTTAGCACCCGATGCCACCTCCACGGCGGCGGCGCAAACGCACTCCTGCCTCCGAGGGTAGTCTTATCCCCACCGACTCTTTCGTAGGAGCGAGACCACCACCCC
>NW_017298983.1:876423-882503 GCF_001594075.2 Trachymyrmex cornetzi
CGTCTCCTACGGCTTCTACGGAGGAGAGTCGTCTTAAGATAAAAACACGGACGATCGGGTTTTGTAGTTAACCCACTCACCCTCGACTCGCATCCCCTCTACACGCGCCTTCTTCCCATCTCCCCTCCCCGCGTCATCCTATCCCTGATCCGCCGATGTATCTCCCTACTCCGTGCCGCGCTACCGGACTCTTACAAGCAACCAGCCTCGAGTCACCCCAACCCTTTTCCTCCGTCCACCCCATTCTCCTCGCCGCACGCTGCTCCGCGGATCTCTACGACTCGACGAAACTTTCGATTCTTTCGGGGGCAACCTTCACAACCCCCCCCCCCTCTCCCTTCCCATTTTTTTCCTCTCTTCGCCGACCGATACATCGCGTGTCGACCCGTTCGACGTTATCATACCGTTCACCCTCGGAGTACACATATTCCCCACCCCTGACGTTCCCACTGCGAGAGACAACAACAGGACCGACCTCGTGGTTTTTTACAGGACGGAGGGGGAAAGGTGGCCGTATATATTGTTTCATTTTTTGAACGTTTTCAGGCGCATCGATCTTCGACGACTATACGTTCCGTCCTGGTCACGCGCCGATGTGACGCACCGACAAGATCACTTTCGCCGCGTTTCTTTCCCGGATAAGCTTCACAACCCCATTACTACCCCATTCACAACGTGCATTACTGTCATCGATACTCTGATATTTTCCGTTGACGGATGGAATTCTTATTTAAGACATGATAGTGACAGTGATAAGTTAGTGTGAGATAAGAATAAAGGTCCGTTATATATTCCCGGGGGCGATACATGTGTATTTTCGACTTCTTGTTAAACATTCTATATTTTCTATATTTTCGTGAAAGATTAATGTCATATCTGTCAAGGATTTTATTGAAACAGTTTCGTTTCGAAAAGATACGGGTAAATTGTTTTAAAGTTTATATGAGAGTAGACAGAGAAAATTAGACACGCGATGATATGTATGTTGATTGAGACGAAGATACGGAGAATTCTATGAAAGATGTCGATGACAGATATTGCAACGCTATGTAAAAATTATACTGATACAACGACAAGAGGACATTAAAATATAAAAAACGTGAAATACAGTCTATTGTTAATTTATGGACAATCTATCTGTGATTTTATTTCATCTTGTAAAATTGTTTCCTTCGAAAAAGAATTGTGATTTTTTTTATGAATCTTTGTTCATAAGCTTAATGTGAAATCCGCAAACGCATGAAGTTTATAAAATATGAAGATGGAAAATATTTCCTATAAATAATATATTGGTAAAATCGTTTGTAGATTTTCAAAGCGGGTCACACTGTGCATTATGAACAAGATTTTGTAGAATACTAGATTCCACAGAAAATACTATATTATTCTTTTAGTTATCAACAAACATGAATAAATGTAAAGATAAACAATAATAACCTGCTCGTTATTGAAATATAATACAAAATATAATGAAAAACAGACCAAAGATGAGCTCGTCTTTGGTCAGATTTTCATTATATCAAATAAATATAATTTTTTAAATGTGATCCAAATAAAATTTTTTAAAATATAATTTACAGATTAAAAATATATGAAATTATAATCTTTAATATCATCAATATTAACCGTATATGTCTAAGAGATGAAAAGCTTTTTCGTTTTTGCATTTCTATTATAATAACAAAATTTCAATAAGGCAAAATTTTATAAGTTTTACACAATATAAAACAATATTTGGACAAACGGTAATTTATTTAGAAAAAGATGTTGCTTATAAAATACTGCAAAGCATTTATATAATTTGAATTATATAATTTGAAATTATATTGAGAAATAGCCAAGATAAAAAAACAATGTCTAATAAAATTAATAAGAAATTCTAAAAATTCGCACAAAGATATTAAACACCATAACTGAATTGACTAAATACTTAATAATAAATTTCTTCTTGGAGCATAATCACAAATAATCACAGATAAATTTCTTCTTGGAGCATAATCACAAATAATCACAGTCTAAAAAAAGTTGAGAATCATAGTTCATCTTGCAAAAATAAAAATAGGAATTAAGTCGAATGTAGGGGGAGAATAACAGAAGTGTAAATGAAACTTTTAAGAGGCAAAAATTGAAATAACGAAACATAAAAGAAGCATAAATGTCTCTTACATTTCGTTGTTTCACCTCTAGAAGAACTAGAAGCTTCATTTACGCTTCTATTAGTCTCCCCTTTATACATTTGACTTATGCTCCGATTTTTATTTTCGCCAGGGAAGAATACATATTTAAATATACACAAAAATGGGCTTAGATTTACAATGTGCTATCACGAAAAAAAAATTTTTCACGCTTAGCCCTTTGACTACGAGATTGCGTTAAGAGGAATGTTTAGTACATACGTATAATTCATTTTGCTAATATATGATTAACAAAAACTTTCTTATTTTTTCATTTAAAAAATTGTATTATCCTAACGAAAATTTAGTTAGAATAACCAAATTTTAGTTTGGACAACACAATTATTATTTCTAACCAAAATTTGATTGTTTTGATCAAAATTTGGCTAAAATAACCAAAATTTGATTAGAGGTTTGTTTTCTGTGGCTGAACTAGTGTACGCTTTTGAAACTTAAAGTGAGAAATGTATGATATTCGGAAGCGAGAAAGAGAGTTCTAGTGTAGACTAATGCAAGAACAAAAAACAGACCATAGGATAATCACATTTTGGTTAGAACAGCACCATTCATGAAAAAATAAGAAAGTTTTTGTTAGTCACATATCAACAAAATGAATGGCAGTATGTACATTTCTCTCAATATGTATCAATTTGGATGTCTGAGAGAATGACAGTATAATCGTTTATATTTATCCGAAGTTTGAAAAAAACTAATATCAATTTCAATTTAACAAAGTTGTTGTAGCTTTTAAATAACACGCCTCATTATAGTTAAAAGGAATCAAAATTCAAAGTATCTTCCGAAAACAGATGATATTCCAGTTTCGAATTCCGTAATAATTAAACGTTTCGTCCGAACTAATGGATGTGCGAATTCCGAATATCATAACAGGCCGGTATTCTAGAAACTATAATAGATAGACTTCTCTTATTAACTAATTTCCGGTCTCAAAGAGAGAGAGAGAGAGAGAGAGAGAGAGAGAGAGAGAGAGAGAGAGAGAGAGAGAGAACCGTGGATCCGCGGATGTATCGAAACAAATTTTTATGCGGGTCAAGCTTTTCTGCGCTTTTCGAAGCCGCCACCCCCACCCCTGGTTGTACACCCCACTACCGATCGACACTCATTTATACTTTTACCACCACCCTACCGCCCCTACCGTGGGGATTGTTTATGACACGATTCGTTTGATTATTAGCTGTTTATACGCGACCATCGATCGAACCGCTAACTGCACGCGGCATTCCGACAGCAAAACAGTTCCGCCGCGCGCTTTACTAAAACCCTTTCGCTCCAAAACCGGACTTTTTTTTCCAAACGCGTACCTGAACCGACGAAACTGGTTCTACTAGATTTTCCGTTGGACTTGGTTACTCTTTCTCGTGATCTTAGTTCAATACGGACGACTGCCCGAATAATATCTCAACAGTGTTCCATGGATACGTCATCGTTCATCGCCTTCATTAATTTTAAGTGTACGATAAAAATAGGATTCCTAAAACTCTTTTGGCTACCTGAAATACAGTGTCCGCGTGCAAATCTCTGTTTTACGCTAATCAGCAAAAAACAGGGAGTGATGAAGTATTTAATTACAGCACTGAATTCTTCTCTCAATTTTCCTAAGTTTTACTCCATTGATTATCTTTTTACTATAAAATTGAGAAATGTAAATCACAATTATATGCAAAAATTAACACGATATTCTTGAATAGTTATAAAAATACTTGATATAGTGAAAAACGATGCTTTCAAAGCGTTAATTGGATTTAGCGTGATTTTTGAGGTATTATTTATCACGGCGAATTGATATTCTCTAAATGATTGGTTATTTATATATTTCAGCTTATGTCGCGTTTGAGAATAGCTTCGGTGAGGTTTATGTTATTGATTTAAAAACGAATCCGCGCTGGGTCTGTCCCGACCTGTCGCGGGTTAAACGGCTGCCGTCGGAACAATGTTTGACATCTCCGCTTTTCTGGCTGACAGGAGCCGGCCATACCTACTGTCACGAAGATGTTTCCGATAAGTTTTGCCGAATTATCACGCGTTTCAAATTCTCTTTTATTCGTCAATGCTTTTGCGTTACATTGCAATTCTACTAGTATTTTAGAATTCAATTGATTGCATTTATCACACGCGGCTTGTTTAAAAATGGTTTTTTTTCTCAAATATATATCTATTATTACGCATTTATTACTTTATTCCCTATAATTGACTGAATTTTTTATTTACTTATTGAAACACTTGTACTCAATACTTCTATCAACACGATTTTTACGTAGAAATTTAAGTTTATCACGTAATTATGACACGACTGTCTCTACAGCCGAATTATTTAGATACATTATATCGGATTTGTTGTACTTATTCTTAGTATTATAATTTAAAGAAAATTTGTAACGTTATTTTATAATAATAAAACACATTTTTACACTCGTATTCTTTTTTCAATTATCGACGCAACATCACACAAAGTGATATCACAGAATAGCGCAAACTTTAGTAGCACTATTATTAATATATTTAACATCTCGAACGCGATTAGATCATTGAGGTATTCGACACCTAAATATCTTAGAGCGCGTTTATTTTAATAAAAAGGTATTCAATTATTTATTATTAGCGCTATTACATTACACGGTTTTTTACTTATCAATCGCACGATCATTTTTATTTCATTAGTCAGGAGCACCACGATCAAAGAGATACGGATCTCTCGCACGATCTTGTTGTCACTCGATGATTGTTTCGTCGTTATCGTTTTTTTTTTTTTTTTTTTTTACGAATTTCCTTTACAGTCGTTTGTTAACGCGAGCACATTTAGCACCAGCACATCACACCCGTCACCGTCAACATCACCACACGATCAGAAATGCCTCCTTCGCGCGGAGTATAACTAGCTTAAGGGGAAACGGCCCGCGTAGTCAGACACCGTGAGGAAAATAAGCGAGTGTTTCACTAGCGAAAGACGCGCCGTTTCTCGAGCAACGTATCCTTCTACTGAAAGAAAGTAAGTGCTATCACAAGGTTATTTAATTGTGTATAAAACCGTGTTCGCATGTGCTCCGCTTTAGAACACAAAACATTCCGTTTGTTTTCGTTTTGCCGAGACGCGAAAAAAATCAACGCGCGTCTCTATTTATCTCCACTTTTCGCGGGAATCTTATATCTTTTCTTTTGTTGTACTTGTGTCTCTTACATCACGTCTTACGTCAAGATAAGGCATATAATAACAAGAGAAAATCGTGATTTGAATAATAAAATTGAAAGAAAATCATAAGATAAAAGAATAATCCGTTTGTCGTGGTGAGAAATTCAATAACCTTCGTTTCTTTTTGATTCGCGCTAAAGTTTCGACGTCTTAATTTTCGCGAAAATAATCCGCGCGATCGAGAATCGAGATAGCGAAACGATTAACAGCCCGAACGATCGCTCCGCGTGCGATTCAAGAGAAGAGGGTCGTTGCATGAAACTCGAAACGACGCGCGGAAGGAGAAAAATGAAAAGTGAACGAGGAAGGGTGATGACGTCTCCCTTCGCTCGCTGATTGTCGGCACTCACCTGTTTGTTGCGCCGATCCCAAGGAGACAAGTTCGGAGGACGAGGACGGGTTAAGAAGATGTTCACAACATCGGCGCACTCGAAGCCGGCAGGTTGACGATCTTCTTCGATCCTCTCTCACTGCAAGCTCTCGGGCGAGCTTTTAACATCACAGTATCTAGTAAGTCGAGCCGCGTCGTTAACAAGTCCTTTCCCCGGCACCTTTGCTTCCCTTTCTTTTACTTCGTCGCGAAACTTTCCGTTTTTTACTTAAGAAGAAAAAAAAAGTGAGAACCGAACTTTTCGTTTTTTATTTCTAAATATATACGTTAAACAAATCGTTCCTTTTCTCGTCCTTTTCCTCGGCTC
>NW_017298983.1:883041-910814 GCF_001594075.2 Trachymyrmex cornetzi
GGGAGCAGGACCGCCCCTTGGCGCTGGCTCTACGCGGGAACCCGACCGCCCGGAGCGGTAAAATTGAAGATTTATGCGAGACGCCGTTTACGTCGATTAACGCTATGCCGTACTGCCCGCCCGTAACTTATTTAAGGTCTGCGCGATCGCGCGTTTTTTTTTCGCGCGGGAGAGCCCAAGTTGCGTTAACTGCGATTCACTTCGGCATTCGCGCCGGAGCGGTAAAATCGAACGAGATCGAGATGTTCGATATATGACGTGGCGTTCGATATATAACGAAATTCATTCGAGATCTACTTCAAATAATAACTATGTAGCGGCGTTGAACGTAATCGCGCTGTTTTATACTTGTATCTGAAATACGACGAATACGTTCGAATGCGAATATCTTAAGATTGGAATGCTACGTTATTCCAATGACGTTATTCGATTTTCAATCGGAAAGATATCCAAACGTAACGTCTTACCCCGGGTGACGATGGCCTCGTCAGCGCTCCTGAACGAGTCTCGAGGAGGACGATAGCAACGGGAGAATCGGCGGTGCGACGAGGAAGATCCCGATCGTGTAAGCTCGCGACGGAATCGCCGTTGGTAGACGTACTGGGTGGGCAGGGGTCGGCAGGGGCGAGCCGCGTATGAAAGAGGGAGACGGGACGCGCCGTTTCTCTTTTCCCGAAGGCTCGAGCGCGACAAGGACGCGCCGACGAAACGATACGAGCGCCACCGAACTCGTTCGAGATGCGCCGGACAGCGATCGTAGGAGGAAGACGGGAGCTTGCGGAGGCTGCGGAGAAGAGAGGAAAGCTCTGCCGCGTCGGTGGGGTAGCGCAACGCAGACGGAAACGGCGGAGACGGCGGAGGGAGCGCGAAAGAGAAAGGGAGAAAGAGAATGCCTCCCGCTGCCAAGCTGACCACCGACCCTCTACGAAGGTATATACGAAGGAAGAGAGACAGACGCGGTGAGGACAGGTGCGAGAGAGCGACCGCGTTTTATCACACTGACGGGACTCGCTGCGTACGTGTGAGCCATGCGGATACCACGAGGTGTAACATCGGTATTTCCGAGGCGACGGTGTGCGTTCGGTACACGCGTACGTATACTCACGTATCGGTGAGATATCTCGAACGCTCACCTTCGACCCGAGGGTTTCGTATAAAAGTTAGAGACTCAAAATTTGCAGGAACAAAACTCCTTAAAAAAGCTCTCGCCCTCTCGTCCCTCAGTCATACAAAAGATCGAGCTCGAGGATCGAGTATCTTCTTTTCGAAAAAGGAACATATATATAACTTATCGTACCGGATCGACTCGAGGAACGCTCGATGTTACATCGATCAAGATTCTTTTTTTTTTCTTTTCTCTCAACTGCAACGCGTACGTTACGGAGCATCGCGAGGCTCTCGTGTAATTAAGCGTGAATAAACAAGGCGAACGGACCTATAATTTAGTCGGTCAGGACGGAAGAGGTGCGAGCGAGACGGCGAGCGTGCTCGGTCATGCGCGATCGCCGGCAAAAGAGAGGCTCCGGTACCCTTTCGATACGCGAAACGAGGACACGCGCAATCTCGCCGTCTCTGTATTGCGCGCGTACGGGGCGCCTGTGTCTGTGGTGGTGAGAAGCGCCGGCGGCAGGGTTGTAGTAGTACGCCGAAGAAAAATCGCCGCGAGTCTGTAGACGCCTGTACGTGCGTACTAAGGGGTTGAGAACGGCATGTGGTAGTGAAAGGGTTGCTGGACAGTGGCGAGCTCCTGCTTAGGCGGTCGCCGGCGGAACTAACGAGGAAAGGGGTTGGAATCTATCACCTTTGCTCTAATGATCGCACCCTGCGCTCTAGTCCTTTCGTATTTGCTACGCCAGCTCGATGTAATTGGAATTGGTTACTTTTGACAAATTTTGTATGATTTTCATACAATATTTCTTGACTTGTAGATGAAAGTTAATCGTTATGTTAAATGAAATATTTAAATAATCAACACTATTTTATATAATGTTAAAGCATAATCATCCACCGAGTATAATTATTCGTCAAACGTAAATAATGAAAAGTTTGGAATAATATCTCTAATTAAGAGCCAAAAGCTTTTTCTTGTATTTCCTCGCATGTTACGATGCATATCAAATATCAAAATTAACGTCAAAAATGAAAAGCCCATGAAAACGCGAGAGGACATAACGGTTTTCTGACAATATTTAATTTTATTTTTTTGTTTACTACATAGCCGGAACTACAATCGTTTAAGCTAAAATTATTGACTACAAACGACATATTTTCCTCAAAGGTTCAACATACTAAAAGCGATTTTCCAGTAACAGAGAGGTATTTTCATCGATAGCACGATATGACTATATGCGAATAAACGGGCCAAACTACGAAACAGTGTGCTCGGTTCAGACCTGCGTCTCAGTGTTATACCACTTTTTACACTCTCCCTCCTCCGCCCCGTTTAACTCCAACCCCGAAAAGCTCACTTACCCAATCATACCCCAATCTACCGCTGGCTCAGCGGCGGCGTGCAAAACTCTCGATCAACCGCCAGTATTTTTATCTCCGCAGTTTTTAAGGTCACTTGTTGCTTCTTACTATGCTAGTGCTGCGAGAAGAAACTCACCCTCTTTACGAAGACCACGTCTACTTTTTCTCTCAGCGCAACGTTAATAATTGCAGCAGCAAGCGCGGAAAAGTGATATCGTAGCAATTATATCTTACGTGTCTTTAGTCTGAGTGAAATTACGAGCTAAGAGCAATTATTTAAATCTAATATGAGAACGATTATTAGTACATAATACGAAGTAAAATCTTTTTTTTTTTATTACAGATATTTTCATAAGCCAATTTTGTTAAAATTTACTACTTTAGTGATTGCTAAAAATATACGAGAAATACGATTGCGATGAAATTTTTAATTCAGATTGGAATCGATGAATAGTTCTTTATCGTCTTATTCCGTCAATCCTACAATAATACTTCCTCTAATGCTATGGAATTATTTGTTGCATCCCAATGCGCTTTACGCACAATTAAAACAACGAATCTCTACGGAAAAGTCGGAATGCATTAACAGGCTTTTCCGCATTCAGTATTTAGCGTGTATTAACGAGGAAATCGAGCTGGGCAGCGCTTGCTCGTTAACCTGCTGTAATAATCGCGTCTATATTTGACAAAAGAAGAGAATAAGTAGAGAATGGACCGGTTACAATCAGAACAGCCTCGTCCACTTTTAATCCACGATACATTTCTCCACGACGTACCTTGCCGCTACTTTCTCTCCCTCTCTCTCTCTCTCCCTCCCTTTTCTTATTTTTCTCAATATAATCATAGTGTTTGCATTCTAGTTGCACGCAATTACTCGAGCTTCCTTGGCGCGGCGATGCGCACCCCTCACCCAGTTTCACCCCTTCGCGCCTCTGTTGCAGCTGCGCACGATATCCGATCAGTGTGGCCGGTATTTTTATTCGTAGATTTTAAGGTCACTTGTTGCTTGTTTAGTTATGTCGGGGTACACACGCGCCGTCAACACACCAGCGCATGGATCGGCTGGAACGCGCGAACTGAGAGAGAAAGAGAGCGAGAGAGAGACAGAGAGAGAAAGAGAGAACGCGTAAATGTGTGTGCTCAGCGGGGGCGTTCGCTCTGGTGTATCGTAATGCACGTGGACAAAGCAATCCGCTGACATGTGTTGAGGATGCTACATGCAAGCGCTGGATTGTGTACGTGGCATCGGACCGATAGGTGGACGCCCTGTCGATTTCATTTCCCCCATCGGACCGCCGGATGGCAAGGGGGTGCGCCGGCGGGGTTGAGCGTTCCACTATTTTTTTCTGGCTTTTTGCCCCTTTTTTCCGGGGCGTCCGGATTTCGCGTTGCGGTTTTTTTGCACAGCTTTCGCTACTCGCGCGTGGTGCTCCTACTCTTGCATCCTCTCTCTCTCTCTCTCTCCCTCGCTCTCTCTCTCTCTCTCTCTCTCTCTCTCTCTCTCTCTCTCATTTTTCTACGCGCATTTTGCTTCTCTCTCTCTCTCAGTCGATCTCTAACTCTCTTTCTCTTTCTATCACTCGCTACGTCTATCGAAATGTCTCAGTCTCTCTTACTGCTTCTTTTCGCACTAGGTTTCTCTCTTTCTCATTGCCTAACTCTCTTCCCTCTCACTCTATTTTTTCTGGCTTTTGCTTTTGTTTTTTGTCAACCACCGTTTGCCGCGTTGCGCGTTCGTTTTGTTTAGTGAGTTATGTCACGGCCACCAAATCGATCTTCGATGTCTGAATACGTGCGGTCTGAATTACGCTTGCAAAGCAATAAGAATTGCGATACCAAATCTTAAAAGTTTAGAACAGCTTCTTATAAAACATATACGATTACTAATCAAATTTCATTCGATTCATCTTTAGGCAGGATTAAATGTAGGATTTAAATACTGTATCAAATTCATAGAGAGCAGTATATGATTTTGTGTATACAGTATGAAAACATGGAATTTATTTCGCGCAATTTTATAAAAGGTATTTTGTAAAATTCGAGAAAAACATTTTCTGTCAAATTATTCGATACCGACTTATGCCTTAGTTTGCGCATGAATATATACTAAAGCCAATGACAAGAAGTGTGTGCACGCATGTATACAAAACCGAATACATGCGCGAGTGTGTGACGGTTGATTTGCGAGCGTCCAGCTTCCATAGATCGAGCAGATCAATGGCATCGACTCCCTAGAGTCAGTCTTTTCGCCTATCCTACTCCATCAAGTTGTAATGTGCATGTGCGTGATCCGCTAGAACTGAGCGACTGACATATTCGATTCCAATTATCGAATGCGTGTTGTCGTAAACAGGTGCAATATGGGGAACCTTAAACTGGCTTATCGTGCAGTCATTCACGTTGTCTATTTAATGATAAAACGATCTTCGAATCTCAATATCCTCCTCTTTATCAAAGACAAAAAAATTTCTCTTAAATTAAATTACGATATTCCGACCATTGTATAACTTGTCTTTCATTTTTATTCCGGCACAAAATTTGCAAAAGAAATCTCGAAAGCAACGATACCGACTTTTCCTTAAAAATACATCGCGTCTGTTCGAAGAATTCAGCAGACTGCTGAAAGAGAACATGGCCGATAAAACTCTGAATATTCGTTATTCAAGCTATTCAAGCATGAGGAATATGAAAAGTGCTTCATATTCTTGAACAATAGTGCTACCGTTCTTACGCTAATAACTAGATAATGTGCGATCGCGATTTGCATCAAACTAATGCGATCCTGAACTATCGTTCGAGTCTGTACGGAAAAGTCTAACTCGATGCCGGACAAACATACAGACGGACGGACGGATTGGTGAACCTGCTGCTGCCGGTGACAGCCACGGTATTAGCATTCCTACCCGGCCAGCAACTTCATACTCAATGATATACCACAGCCAAACGCGTGTACGCACGTACACAAGCAAGGCGCGCGTTGAAACGTATATATATATACGATGGATTCGTGGCCGCACCGCCGACGGAGGATATTGGGGTGCTTTCGTACTCGTTTCACCATAATAATTCGCCGGCATACAAGTACAGGCGTACCGTACGTTTGCACGAAGGTCGGCTATGTCGGTACTGAAAGGTACCTCGGTTCAACTTCGCGCACCCTTTTGCTCCAACCGCTACCCTCTTTTTCTCATCCTCCGTAACCCTCTCCTCCTCCCCCCCCCCTGCGCCACCGTACTCCTCTACACTCTTCTGCTTCTCGCTTTCCCTCGGTCCTGGACTGCAGTCAGAGTCGCTCCGCTTCTCCACCTTTGACCATTCGAATTAAACCTTTTAACTGTCGCATTGTTTTTGATGGCTCATTTTCTCCCGCGAAATTGTTATTTAAACTCGTTCCGAGCTACATACGTACGTCGGATGACCGGCTACTTCCGCTCGTTTCACCTTGCTCGATCACTTTCACTCGTAATGTAATGCTTTTATTCATTTTGACAATTTTTTCCTCTTTTCTTTTACAGATCTCCTATATATTCGTCGATATGCTGTGGCAGTTCATAGAAAAGCATCGAACAGAAGTAATTTGAGATTCTTAGGATAACTACGATATGATACAGACAAAAAGGTAAGACTGATTAAGTTCAAAGCATAGTACAGAACAAATCAGATGCCATTTATGCAGCGATATTAGTAATCGCGTTTGAGTTTAAGCCCGGATCTAGAATAGATTTTTAAGCCTTAAGCCATAAGGATTGGACGAATCACAATCAATTTTATTCTCCTCGTATTCGACTGTAGTTGGTCAATTTCTTACAGCTTAATGCTTAAAACATGTATTGTAGATCCGGACTTAGTGTATCCAATTGATTGGATCGTATCCCTAAACATTAACGCAACGCTGTTGAGGCTTGTAACTATATAGGCGATACTGGAATACACTGTAGTCTGGAATTACATTGATTTTCAATTTATAAGTATACAACTCGAATTTACATATAACAAAGATACGCGTAACGCGTAACGTATCCATCAGTTGTAGTGCATTGCGACATGTATGAAGTTTAAATTGCAAAAAGTAGCGTACGAGAATATCGTCGACAGCCATTAGATTCGCATTAAAACTTACCACTGTCGTCTTCATCGCGGTGCCATCATCGTCGGCGAATCCGTGGGAATTCCGGCAACGAGTTACGCATTGTCCCCGCGGACCCGTACTTGCGGCCTAAACCGAAGCGAATTGCGGCTGGATATGAAAGCTTTCAGAATAGGCCCGGGTTTGCTATATTAGCCTGTAGTTAGATTTTAGTTTAATGATTTCCGCCGGACAATGTCCGCGGTAATGGCGTCCGAATCCCGTTCGCCTCGTTCTACCCGAGCACATTCTCCGAATGGTTCCGCGGCGTGAACCCGCAACACGTTCCTCCACGCACTCAGGCACGCGCGCATACACGTGTGCCGTTCACCATCGCAGAATACATCCGTAAGTGGCGGCACTTATTGACGTCCGCGCGTCCGCGATCTTAACAATGCAGATTGAAGGTACGCTTCCCAGCGCAGGGACAACGGACAAATCCGGTAACTATGACGACCGATTGTCGCTCCTGGGAACTTGCTCACGTTACGTTCGTTCAGAAATTCCTAGCCTCTACGTCGTAGATGCATTAGGCTTTACTTCGTATACTTGTACCTAAATAACGTGCAACGAAAATCGTCGAGCGATGAACGGATACAAAGTGCTCTGTAACATTCAGGCAAATACCCTTCGTACACATTTTCTATTTTCCGTAGATTTGTATCATAATTTGTACAGTTAAATACGTATCGAATTTTGTGAAAAATTTAAGAAGAATCTGTATGTTAAAAGTAAGAGATAGAAGCTCGTAGCTGTTTTTATTAACATTTATATCTCTTTTCAATCCGATTTATTTTTGAGATCTCCCGCTGTGAAACATCTCATAAAACCGTTACAATCACGTATGAAAATAACCGTTGAAACTGTTAAAAGACTGGCGATTTAGCGCCTCGAAAGGATATCCGGCTCTTTAAAAGGGCACCTGACTATCGCCAACGTCTTCGCTACGGTGAGTGAGCACTCGTGCACATGGGGTCTTACTTCCTTGAGGGCCCCCTACAGGTGCACCCATGCCAAGACTACACGCATATCGTGCTTATTTCTTCGTACCTTTAACGCATGGTAGATTCCCTCAACCGACCGTCTTGCACGCATGATCCCGAGTCGGTTATTTCTTATCTGGCAAAATGAGCCAACCGTTTGCCACGTGTAACAGTTTTACTGGTCATCTTAACTCGTATCTATGGATAACATTGAGATAATTCTACAATTGATAAGAAATAGTCACAGTCCTATCTTCAATTACGATAGTAACGTATCATCTTACAAAAGCGTCGATATAAAAGATAAGGCGATAAATATAGAAACGACTTTCGCTATGTAAAAAAATCAGGATCGGAATCGCGGACGCGCGAAACACCGCGTTTATGTCCGCTTCATTAAGCAGATAAAATTTGCATTGTATTTTAAATACAATAAACAGGTAACACTGCGGCGAACTGATATATCCGCGTGGCGATTGGTTTAAAGTGGTTTAAAGGGAGGTCGATGGTATCGAATTCTCTTTTTGATGCACAGCCAAGAATATTTTTCCTCATAATACCCAAGCGCAATGCACAGATAACAGATTAATATTCAAACAAATAAATATTTATTTTGCAATCAGGCAGCAACAGGTAGCAACGTAATTAAAGCGTGCAGTTTAAACATTATTTTAACAACGTTTCCGGGCACTGACAGGTATGCGATAATTATTGATGGCAATTAGAGGTGTGCGGTAATGTGGGATTATGCGGATTTATAATTTAATCGATATCATAAAGTGATATTTAGTTTTTCTGTTTTATACAACGAGATCAGCGGCCACAGAAAATTTAACTAAAGCATCAGGCTTTTATTGGAAATTATAAATCGCACACGGCCTGTTGCACATTCTGTTTAATTACTCATATAACATTAAGTTTGGCTTGTGCAGAGAGGATAGTAGCTCAATTTGCTGTTTCAACGAATCATCAGAACTAGTTATCTACGTTCTCGAATATCTTTACATGACTACGAGCTCTACTAAGTAATTGTATGCGGAAGTCTAACAGCGCGATAGGCAGCATGATAATTGAAGGGCGTGACGCGAGTCAACGTATAGAGTATTTCAGAAGTTACACGCCCTTTCCACTATAAGTTATTTAGTAAAGATTTGATGAAAGTGTTATGTGTAATTTTTTTTAAGTACTATACATTTTATTCGCTAAAGTTCGCATTTTTTTATATTTTTTTCCTTTTTATTATTCCTATTTTGAAGATTTAACTTTATAATTATTCGAGATCAAGAAATAGATAATGCGGAGCCATTATCACTTTTCTTAATATTATTAACAAATAATCACTTTTCATAATAATATTAATAAATATTATTAATAAATATAATTGAAATTAATACAATCGTTCTTTATATCGCAAAAAAGATTCAAATCGTAAATTTCCGTCAAAATTAAGAAATATTATTAATAAAAAAATGAGGTCGAAACTTTTTCTCTACTATATATACTATATATCACAGATTCAAATAATTCTGAATCACATCTATGCTCTTTCTATTCTTGTTTAAAATCTCAGAGAGATTTGCTGCTTTGATCCGCCGCAATCCACGCTCACCTTTTTAATTCGTATCGCAGAGGCCTTTATCCTTTCGACATAATTATTTCGAAGGCTCTCGGCCTTCGTAAAAATATGAAATAACGGCGAACATGCGCGTTGCATATATTCTGCAGGTGTCTTTTATATTCTCATTATCAGCCGAAATAAATGACTTTGTGATACAAAGTAGATATAACCGTTTGGCAAACGAATCTCTTTTGCACAATTGTGTAGTTTTAACAATGGAGAAAAGGCTGATTTATAGATTTGTCGATTTGAAATATAAATAAATGTAGAGATAATATAACACGTACATAGAAAAAGTACATATGCGTTAATATTAAAACGTTTCACCATATACCAAATTCTGCTACAAATGCAAGTAATCGAGTTTTACACGCGTATCCACATCTAGTTCTAGATAACTGTAAGGGACAAAGATTCCAATCAAGATACGGCTACTTGCTTCGAAACAACAGTATCTTAGTACGGCGTTATCATCAGGGGACTATCTTTATCCGCTATAACGTTCGAGACTCGCCGCATTCACGGCCTAAGGGACATTTAGGGAATAACAAACCTAGTATTCAGACACGAAAAGTTATAATTATCATGTGGTTAAAACGTTCAATAATAACTATCTAAACATTTTTTACATAATTACAATTGTTTAACTCATAGAAATGAATTTAGCGATTGAATGTTCTAGATCATAATTCAGAAAACAAGCTGACGCTATTTATCGTCATTTTGACGTCAAAATGATGTTTTGAATATCAAAATGACATAAGTAATGTCAGCTTGTTTGGTGGGAAGTTTTTATCAATACTTTCACTTTTATTAATACTTTCGACAAATATTTCAAGCTATTGAAATATTAATGTAAAATAATTTTAATATTAAAAGTAGTATATACAGTATTAACATCACGAATATGTTATTACTAAAAGGCTGCATCGGATCATGTTTCATCAATTGATGCAAAACCGAAAATAATTACAATCGACGAGGATTAATTTAGATTACGCTAATGCGTATCGTTTATTACTTGGAAATCAAAAATACAAACGAATACCATTGATAGAGTGCTTTTTAATTAAGCCGTCTTGTAAATTGCTCTCTGTCGCGTTGGCACAGTGGATCACTTCACGCTAATTTTTCGCTGTTAATTACAAGTATTTGTTTGATTATCGACACCGTGGCGAGTCAATAATAAAATCACGAACCGCGTATAATTGTTTTTGTGATCATGAACATTTTGTCAATTTCAAACGCTGCCACTGTGATTCGATGCGCGCGGTTTCGCGAGTACTCACTTTAATCGGCGAGAAAAATGGTGGGAGGGGATATAAATCGATGGAAAAGCCCAGCGTGAGCGGGAAAAGTGTCGGCGACACGCGAGCGTACAATGAGATATTAATACTCCCATTTGGTTTCGATTTCCTGGAAAAACGTTTGATGGAGATAAAATTACCGGCAACAACGGTACAGCGCCACAATAAATCAACCGCACACCCACCGTCATTTCCATTGTATAAAATCCGGCCAATTATGCGGACTCGATGAGGATCGTATCGATCATTATCTTTGATTTCATTAACGAAATTTAAAATGAAAATATCCCATGACATATTTTTGATCGTTACATCGTTAATGATCTCCGTGTATATTTATTCTCTCAGGACCTAAACGGATGGATTTTCTATATAAAGTTTTTCTCTAAATAACAGATTTAATAATTTGGTATAAAACTTTCTAAATTAAGAAATTTAGTCTCTCTGGACATAAAATATTCAACAATTATCTTTATAAAAATACAAAATTGAATAATTAGAAAACGTAAATATTTTTTTAATGAAATTGTTGATACCGATAAATTGACACTACGTGTTTCAATTATAAGGAATCTAATGTTTTACCATTTCTTACGATACCGCGCATTTCGACAGTCGTTTCATTGGACGCCGTGTCTTCGCGTCTACGATTCAACCGGCATAAACCTTGCTGTATCCGCGATGCAAGTTACCATGTCAAACATGATCATGCTCGCAGCCTAACCGTGACTCGTCCCACACACGATTGCGTTCGCACTCAATAGGGTCACCGTATCAGTGGGTTGTGTGCCACCATGGTGCAGGGACACGGTGGTTCACCCCCGCGAGTTGCACCCTCTGATAATAGCATTATGATTCGCCTGATTGTGGAAATAAACACGGGATCATACGGGGTGCAACGTATACATATACATATACATATATATATATAAATATACACACACACACACACACACACACACACACACATATATCTATATATGTATACACATATATACATACATGTGCGTGTACGCACATGCCAATGTACACGTGCACAAACGCAACTACTCGGACAGTTCACGCCGCCGGTTAAATACGATGTGACAATAAATTTCGTTCCGTCGATCGGCTGGTCGATCGCATCGTCGATAATTACGATCGTGCGATTATCTCGTTTGTGAGCGGTAACGATGCTGCGGTATAATTCACAGGTGATTATTCGAGCAGTATGCGTTTCATCGAGAATCAGATCGCTGAATTGACAGAAGACATTTATCAACTCCCCGAACAACTTTATATTTATGCACATTTAATTGAAATCTTCAGCATTTTATGATCTGATTATAATATTCATAGTAGATATAATTTATTTAAGCTTGTCGATTCATTCCGCGGTGAATCTAAGACGCGTGATTTTTAAACACGATTTAATGTAAAAATTCGATAATTGAAAATATAATTTTAACGAATAAAATATTCGATGTATTCGATCACAAAGCAGTATCTTCATTTTAAAAGTCAACTTTATTTGTTCTGAAAAGATATGCAATTTTTAATAGGAAATAAAGTAAACGTTAAGCTCGTAGATAAAATGTACAATGCTGTTAAATTCGTAAATGTATCGATATAAAATACGATAGTCGTATACTCCTTGATTCTGAAACCAAACACACACGAGTGCATAAATATGAAACATATAATAGGGCATCAGCAGAAGAAAGCATTGTTATCTATGGTAATATCTATAATAGATATGATTTATTCGAGCTTGCCGACTCATTCGCAGTGAATTTAAGATGCGTAATTTTTTAATAATTTAATGTAAAAATTTAAATAATAATGGAAAATATAATTTTAGCGAATATATATTTAATATATCTGATCACAGAGAGCAGTATCTTCATTTACAAAATCAGCTTTATTTCTGCAAGTGTATGAAACTTTTAATATAGGAAACAAAGTAAACGTTAAGATTGTAGACAAAATATACAATGTTACTAAATTCGTAAATGTGTCGATATGAAATATGATAGGCTCCTTGATTCCTTGACTCTGAAACTAAACATACACGAATACATAAGTAAGAAATATACATATAATAGACGTCATCAAAACAAAGGAAAGTTTCGAAATATATATATATATATATATACACATCGTAAAATATTAAATTAATAGAAAACGCGTACAAAGATACGCGTTCTTCCATTATACGTTTATGAACCTGATAAACCATGCCGTGCCAAGATTCCGGCGATGATCGGCGCTCGCGCGAAGCGTCGAAAGCGCGAAGTCCGCGAATATTTCGTAGGACGACATCACGTGCAACAGGCGTCTCGGTAGGGAGGGTCACGTGCGTTCGGGCTGCCTCAGAATCTTCGGTATTTGATCGGTATCGATGGCGACCAATACGCGTGCATCGGTGTACATAGCCGACGCGCGCGAACGTGCTGGCGTGTGTTTGTACGAGAATGTGCTCCGACTAGTGTATGGGTAACAGGGTCACTGTGCCAGCAGGACACGAAGGGGTCGTACACCCCCTCGTCCCCGATTGTCCGAATACGTAACAGACTATTGGCACTACCGGTGTATCACGTTTGGTGTAGATCAATCGATCAACCCATTGATCGCGTTACGTGCTTGCTCATACCGGCGCTTTACTATCTATAAACACTATTGCGCGGATTCACTGTCGCTTTAGGTATGCGTCGACCATTAATTATCAAGGCAGATAACATCGGCTGCCAATGCTAAACCGGTGTAGCCAGTGTAATATGTAAAAAGCCAGGGGACTGTCGAAACCATTCTGTTTCTTTCCAAATAGTCGATCGCGTACCATTTGTCCCAATATAATTACCAGTTTAACAGTATAATCTGTGATAAGATGACAATATTAAATAACCTATCGTATTGTAAATTAATCGTCATTTTTTTATCTCCATATTAATATTTGTTAATTTAGAAGTTCATCAACTGTCGATAAATTGAGAGATTTTCCAAGAAATTTTATTTTGACTGTTAAAACGATTGCCTTATCAACTCCCTGGAGTCCTATTAATTATTCCTGCATCCGCAAAGTCGTCTGTCGCGTGACTGGAAAAGGGTGTGGCTGTCATCCGGATAGTCGCCGAATGTATTAAGACATCACGCGGCGGTCACATAAAAGTAATGTCAGGCACATTTGCTGAGTCAAGGGGTTTGAATTTACTTTTATCTTATTTTCTTTTATCTTGAGTTATCAAGAATAAGCGTTTATGTATTCTTTAAAACTCGGTATGATTATTAATTATTAAATCTTAATTATTAAACCTTCTACGTGTAGACACACGCGCGAAAGATATGTACAGTGCAGCGCCGCACTCTGTATATCTATTTTTCATTACCTTCCCAGTGTAATTAGAGTACATTTCGGTATCTTTGCGCGAGGCAATTGTATTACATTTCCCGTAGCGACTGAATGTAATTATTTTTACAACGAACCAACCTGAACCGGAACGGTGAATGCGACTACTAATGATTCCACGGCATATCGGCACGATATACGAATAACAGTCGACGAACTTGCTAAAAATTCAGACGCGTGTAATATGCTATTGTTTTCGCCGAGCGAATGGAGCGTAACATCTTGTTCGAACGGCGTATGATAGAAGAATCCGTACGCTGCGAATAATTGTGGACGGATGGAGAATCGATGGTCAAACTCGACGCAGAGAAGACAATTCACGGGCTTAGCTGTGTAATAAGAGACCGGTGTTTTTGGCTCGGTATGGGACGATGTTGTCCGGCCGCCGGATCACCGTGCATGGGGATAGAACGTAGGTGAAATGAGGGGTGAAGGGTGTCCAGTGACGATAGGTCGCCATGGCAACCGACTGCACCGCCTCACCACCCCGTGCATCCCCCATGGCTGCAGTCCGAGTTTGCGAGCGGAACTGCATCCTGGCAGAATGGGAAGAGAGGGAGGACGACGGAGAAGCACCCTGAATTTCGGTGGATAAGTGCGGAGGCACGGAGACGGGGTTTGAAATGAGGGAACGGACAGTCACCCCTGCGAATCTATGTCTAATGATTATCGCGTATCCTCAGTCCGTCGAGATCCCCATGGAATTTAGCCTTCCGCGTTCATTAAAAATATCAAAGCCTCGTCGAATCGAGGAATCCCCTTCGCGATGGCTTATATGGTGGAAGAGTTTCTACTTGATAGATCCGAATTATTCGCAAAAGCTTTGTACAACTATTAATAACTATTTAATAACTATTTATTATCGTATTTGTTACGAAATATTTCTCTCTCTCTCTCTCTCTCTCTCTCTCTGCCGTTTGCTACAAAAAAATATAACAAGTATGGGCAATTCGCAATTTGCTTAAGGCAAATGTATATACGTCAAAGTGCAAACGCACATCAATGGGGTTAATGGCACGAAAGAAATTGATAGAGTAACGCTTGGCGCACAGACACGCGATCGGAGATAGTCAAATAACGACTTTTACTCCGCGATGCAAGCAGCGTAATGGTCACTCCCGGCGAATCTCCTTGAACGAGGCCAATCGTAGCCATTCTACGCGAAACACGGCATTAGGGCTTGCCTCGTGCTGATGGACGTGCACGCGACTTTGAGAGTTTTTCGCGGAGAGGGGTAGCCACGGGTACGGAAGGCGCATTACATTATTTATCTTATTTATCGGAGTTTGCGCCATTTTCTGATCTGATTCAACGATAGTGGTCACGTACGACCGCCTGGCGTCGGAGACAGCACACAAGGTGGCGTGTCAGAAAATTATTATATGCCTTACTTTGCCGTCTGTCTGTGCCGAGTGAATATTTTATTAATTCCATAAAGCGTCCACATCGGCTTATATTTGTGCGCCGGAGGCCTTCATCACGTCGGTGAACACACGTCAAAAATGCCAAATGCCCTTTATTTGAAGTAACGCGCTGCTTCCGCGAGCTATAATTGCCCTAAAGCGAGGCTTTTGCGTTGCCAAAAGCGAATGATAGCTAACACTCGTCAGTAAATCAATCGAGCGTACAGAAAGTGCTGTTGGAATATATTGCAATGTGTTTTAAAATATTTGAATGACGCTGTCTCTCGTATATCTCTCATTCGCAAGACAGAAAACTACACGAAAGATTGAGCAATATTAACGTATAGAAATATTTCTAAGGAAAACCATTATTCATGAATAATCTTGGATCTATGAATAATTTTACTTTGATAAAGGTGAGATCAGAAGTGCGGTCACACACTAATTGGAAACAAGACGATAAAGGAATTGAAAGTTTGATGATGCGGAATAAGGTACGCTCGGTATCCTTAGTTCGTAGGGCCTAAGCCGCAAACTATGAATTTATGCAAATCGAGATAAGACTGGCACGTCTCCATGACCTCGGCCGAACCCCCCATGGCCGCCGGGGTTACGTAGTGGCTTACAGTTCGGACTTCATGCCCTCCGTACGAACCGGACTAGCCAAACGGTCCGAACTATCCGCGGACTTAACCGACTGTTAAGTTCGACTTGAGTTACTCGCAAGACCGACCCCGTGTAATCCGAAGGATCTCAGCGAAATGCCCGGTATGATTGTGTAAGCGCCACGCTCTCAAGTTGCAAAGGAGTCTCGACCCTCTCGGCGGTATCGTGGTTTGATCAGGATAGAAACCGACAAATAATAAGCAGCAGTCGAGAAGTTGCCGCCGTGCCGATGGTGGAAGTTGAAGGATGATCGTGATTCTAGAATAATTCGTGCAATCGTGCCGCGTCGTTCAGACAGGCATGTATCAATATTTCGATAAACTAGGTCAACGCAAAACAATATATTTTTCGGGTCATTGGCATTTAGTCAATACAATTTTAAAATACAATACTATGTAACAAGAGAGCTTACTATATTTCTTTTTCTTTGGTTGACTATCTGGTACAATACAGGCCAATCGATTTTGTTATAATCACTCTAAATAGATGATATCTTTCTGCAAGAGAAGAAAGACTACATAGAAAGGTAAAATACTATTTGCTTTTTCTTATTATTTACTGAGATCTTGTACAACATTTTATTAAAATCCAAGCTTGACTGCTTAGTCTTTATTTCTTACCCGTTGCATGTTCACA
This sequence comes from Trachymyrmex cornetzi, assembly GCF_001594075.2. Taxonomy (NCBI): domain Eukaryota; kingdom Metazoa; phylum Arthropoda; class Insecta; order Hymenoptera; family Formicidae; genus Trachymyrmex; species Trachymyrmex cornetzi. The sequence goes on from NW_017298983.1 coordinate 899,638, forward strand.
TCACAGTCCGATATGATACTTTAATATTGTAAAATTTTATTGATCCAGAAGAATTTTACAGAGATAACGGAGGGAGCAAATCGATGGTTCTCGCGCATGTGATATGATAAAGCTCGTCTTGATTTCAAGCTCGTTTTTTTCCTGACGTAGGTAGTACCGATAGTATCGTCGTGAATATTTCAATATGCGCTTAATCGCTACGATTCGTCAGAATAAAAAAAAAATATATATATATATATATATACATGTATACTTAGTCGGTTGAGTTCCAAAGAAATAACGAATGCAAGAAATCAATTCCGGGCAAGATAGTCGAGGCGGAGCTTCGTGCATGTGATAGACTGTCACGTGTATACGTTCGCGCGATACGTTCGAGGCGAGAGACCCAGGCTAAACCGACGATAAGATCGGTCGCGTGAGCTAGCCTAGGGGTAGTTTGCCCCAAATGGCTAGTCCCATTTCCCTTGTCTCTAAGTAGTCGGGTGTTTGTATCGCCGTGTGTATTGGTGCACGTCGCCTCGGTATTCGCATTCTCCTCAACACCGACCTGTCCTCGTCACCGTCACACTTTACCCCCTCCCCTTCATTCGTCGGATCAGCCCGATAACGGAAAATCACTAGCGCGTCCCCGATGCCGCGGCTATGCCTGACAAAGCGTACGTTTAAACGCTCTTTTTGTCCGCCCGTCGAGCGAAATGACAAGATGAACGGTAATTTTCGACTACGGGGATGTCATCGAAGCTGCGGAATATCTCCCATCGCCAGCTCTAAATCCTTCTGGACTTGGAAGCGTTCATGTCGGACAAGACGAGCGAGTTCTCGAGCGTCCTCGAAGCGCCATCAGAAAAGTAGCGCCGGCGAGTAGTAATCTGGCGACAGTTTCATTAACGCTCTTCCGGCGGATCCGTCGAGGATTTGGGGCGGAGTGCATGCCTGGTACGCTGCAGCCTATCTCCTCCCTCGTTCCTTTCGCAAATCGGCTCCGGTGCTTCCCTTTCTCCATGCTCGGGAGCGCTTTTGGGCCATGTGAATCCGGCGGACAAGTACCTACCTGAAATCCTGACGTCCTGACGTGGCACTGCACCGCGGTAGTGAGAGATCGCGTTGCACAGCCGAGGCTGCAGAGCTAAGCTCAGCACATTGCTGTGTACCTTCCGGCTTACGGCCGATAATGTTTTCATATTGTGGCGACCGCGTATGTTCGCGGCATGCTGCTGGCATTACCTCGCTTCTTGTAAGCTCGCAGCTGATCTTGCTCGAGAATGGGACAGGTCGGACAATCTTTCATTTCTTCCCCCCCCCCCCCTCTCTCTCTGTCTCTCTGCGATGCTTATATCTTCGATCTCCCTCTTCTCTCGTACCGCTATTATACTTCGCTCGCCGTAATCTTCTAGCATCCGACACGATTCGCCGCGGGAACGTGCTTAAAAGTAGGCTGGAGGACTTGCTGTGTGGCATACCTCACCGGTTGAGAACTTAAAAGGAACCACGAAGAGAGACACTCAACTCAAGTCGAGGACTTGCCTCGGCTCGCCGTTTGTCTCCGGTGCTCTCTTCATACATCCTTCCTTTTCTCTTTTTTTTTTCTTTCTGCTTTCGACGCTGGGATTTTGCGCGGCTCTCGCCAACCCGTCCTTGAGGCGCGGCCTTGACACTACTTCGAATGATGCTCATCTCGTACGCTTTCTCTTTTCAAGCGCCAAGTATGTCGCGTAACTGGATTCGGCGTGTAAGAGGATTCCGCCAATCTAGACGACTATAAGCAATTCATTCGTATCTTGAAAAATAAATAAATGTATGTGGATTTTTATGTCATGCTTTCGATCAATAGATTATGAAATTATTCGAAAATACTTTTTTGACTAAAAAAAAAAGAAGGAAAGTATATATCGATTGTCGCAGGTTAGAAAATATCCGAGAGCTTGTGTACTGCAAGACATGTGTATCTAAGACAAAAAACACGCGCATGAAATATGACCGTACACCATATGGCAATTAAGCTGGGGCACGATAAGGGACAGCGAGCAAATATTTGCAAAGTGACGTCTTTACTAGCAACCGATTATATGTGTATAGAACACCTTTTTGCCTTATCGATGTCGCAACAGGCGTTGATTTACGAAAATTAAAATGTGAACCATAAGTGAATTATTTGCCTATTATGAACTTTGATAAATTGAAAATTATAATTGGGATTGAGATAAAATATTATAATAACAAATAAATCGTAGATTTGAAAATCGTAGGTAACAAGATCAAAAAATGTAAATTTAATCAGAAGCAAACTCGCGCGAGCGACGAGATTATGAACAAGTTTCAAGCAACGCGCATATTTTTGTCTGAAACGATTGTCTGATATGTTTTTCTTTGTTGATTAAAGATATGCGTGTGTACGTCTGTCTTTAATTTGTCAAGAAGGTTAGATTTCTGTTAAAACACTGCGATGGTCAAAGAGCACGTGCGGTCCGGCGCAAAAGAGTTGGGGCGCTTAACTTTAAGCCGGCGCTAATGAGATTGGAACACGGCGGAAATTTTGTATAACGAACCGAAGAAGCTTTTGGTCTTTGAATCAAAGTCCACCTACTTTTCAAATTTACAAAGGCCTCGACTCCGTCGATGAAATATATTCACGGCATAATATTACAGAGAGAAACTTCTCTAAATTTTGCAAACTCTTGTTAGCGCCGATCATGTTAAATACTCGGTAAATTGTTCCGTGCAATGTTCAGTCTTCTGAGGCATCGTTTTATAAGATGCATTATTTTCAATAATCGTGGAGATACGTATGAGATATCACGTGTTATGAACAGGGATTTAGAACTCTGATACGGCAACCATGACAATACCTTTGTATGTCATTAACTTATCCATCGTAATCTGGAGACATGGAAAGAAATCGTTCACGAGCGATTCTGAATCGACCATATGGCGAGTTCTGGTACGGGCTTATCGAAAGATAAGTCGATGCTATTAAACCACCCCAACGGACCCCCGCGCACCTGTCCTTCGCACGCCACGTAACATGTCGAGTCCAGTGGGATTTTTACTCCGTTCTGCGGATATACCGACGGAGTCTTTTTATCGAACAAAGGCTCGCCTTTTAACGAGTATACGGTAAACCGAGATAGGAGATAGTGAATTTAAATGTCCTCGAATATAACAGACGGGACGCACGCGTAGAGAGGTGCACAGGGCGGACAAAGCCGGGGGATCGTCGCGACGGATCTATCCGCTCGAAATTTTCGTCACTTGGCAATCCTGGAATGTTCTTTTTCATCATTTTGCGTCGACAAGTCCTTTTGAAGTATGCATTATAGTTTGTCGCTAAGAAATCCGATAACGCAAGCGATTACGTTATTTCGAAAAATTCTTCTAATTATAAGCCGACGCAAATTAATAAGATAGCAATAATTAATGAGATGAATATTTTGTTGCTATCTTCTGTTTTCCGTTTACGAGAAGAGCACCATATTCTTTAGAAAAAATTTGTTATAAACGAAATAAACAGTTAATGTTTTTAATCTCATTTTTCATTACAAGATATTGCTTATATCTACAATGAATTTACTGTATATTTATATTTTATATATATATATATAACATATCATATTAATTTTCTGATTATTATACGAATATTATACGTTAATATTTAATTTTTCAAAATGCAGTCTTCGAATCTAAGATCATAGTAGATTAATCGTTGTAGATTAACAGAATCGTCATTCTAAAACTTCATCCTGAAAACTTATCTGTTAATAATCTTTGCCCTTTCGGCCCAAAATCTTCTCACGTTGCGCCATCAATTCTTTTTCAGTAATTATAACTTGACATCTGTTTGCATAACGATGACATCTTATACCCGTGCAGCATTGCGAGTCAGAAACGCACTAAAATTTCATAAACAATCCATTATTTATCATATAAATTCAATTTAAATTGAAATATGAAAAATGTTAATAGCTAATTCTGTAAATCTGAATGTAAAAAGTAACATATCAAATTAGTTTTAAGAAAATATTTACATTCAAAGAAAAGATAATATGTACAGAATTTTCCTAAATAATAGCATTACAATCAACGAGCAGATTTCTTGTGAAAAAACAAGTAAAAATTTTAAATAAAAGCTTTTCAGTAATAAAAAATTTATTTGTTATTTTTACTTGCTTTTTTATGACAAATTATTTGTTTGCCAATATTACAGTTTACTAGATACTCTATGCAACAATATGCAAATTAAAAACATTAAATCAAAACAATATAAAAAAATTAGAAAAAGATAAATTTTGAAGAAGTATATAAAAATATATTTTACGTTATTCTGAGTATGTAAAAATATATTTTACGTTATTCTAAGTAGATATTCTAAGTAGACTTTTACATTATTCAATACTAGCAGTATATATAACGGTTAAAATTATGCACATTTTTTATGTACTTAAAATTTCCTGATTTACTATGCGTTTTACAGTTTCTCGTGTAAATAGTGATTCATATGAATCGTTTAGTATTCCATTACGCAAAATTATTTTCTTTATTTTCCTTGTTGATTATAGCAATACTGCGTCTTAAAAAAAAAATGAGTATGAAAGAAAAAGCGACTTTATCAGAAAAATAAAGCATGCAAGAATATGTATACTAACAGGGTCACCATGTCGACCGCACTTATCGGTAGCGCCCATGATAAGAGACGCAGCTAGCAACACTACAAAGACGTACAGCATCAATTTCGCCATCTTTTCAGCAAGGTCGTATTCTGCAATCAAGTAATTTTCACGAATTAGATTCAGATGCGGAAGTAATAAAAAGCATTGCAAATCGATAATGTAATATCTGTCAAAATTATTTTTAATTGCTTAAGGTTATAATAATTGTATTAAAAAAATGGAATGACTCATTCGTTATTTTAAATACTAGTTATAATACTCAATTTTAATTCCCAATTTATGCACGTAACACGTTCAGACTAAGTATTCATGAAATCTAGTTTACATAATGCGATATAAGTCGACCGTGAGTTTTATACTTACACAGCACAGATTACAGGTATATGTGAATGAATCATCGAAACCTGACTCAATTAGTTCTTTAAAAGGCAAAGTAACCGTTGAATTTTAGAATTATGTCTTGCAATTTGCTACTCGGACTACTATTATTCCGTTACGAATAAGTTCCTAATATGCTGTTGACTACAAAACTATACAATTATTTTAATCGGGAGCGAATATAGCGTATGTCAAATGCGTGATATCCAATAGCGTAGCAACAGTAAATCACTTAAAAAATTACTTATTACAATTAAACTTTGTAATGTTAGCGTACCTCTACTATCTCGAAAACATATACTTTATATATATATATATATATATATATATACATTTTTTGTTTTCCAAACTTCTGAATTTTTTAAAGTAATCTACGATATTAAAATATTTTTAAGTGGACTTTAATATTTTATTTTTTCTTTGTTACGTCATGATGACAAATCAAAATTTAAAATTTATGACAACTAGGGATAAGGGACAATATGACATTTGTAATGTTTTTAATATATATTTAGTATAAATAAATGATTATATAATTGAAGGTCTTGGATAAATTAACAATGCAATAAGTTTCTAAAGATTAAATTTATTTATGTTATCACTTCATTAAAATTGATTATTGATTTTATGACGGCAATTTTAATAAAAAACAAAAAATTTATATACACAGTTTTACAATAAATTTTATAATTTTGCTATATGCGCGACTTATTGTTTCATTTAACCAATATTTTCAATTATTTTATTTTATAAATTTTGTGAAGAATATTTGATATGACAAAGTAGGTAAATTAGAACTTGTATTGACAAATACTCACCAGACAAAAGTTCTTTAGATTTAACCAACTCGAGAGCTCGACCTCGACTGAATTCTTAGTTTACATTCGAGGCATTTATACGACTATGACTTACACAAGTAAATCTGTCGACGTACGTATCTGACTACGCATAACCAATTGGAGAGAAGGCATTACATTTTCTCACACACGTGGCATATGAATGTAATGTCTGTATTTACATTTTTGCATGTTTATGTACATACGTCACGTATATTCCACATATCACAGTAACAGATATTTCTTTTTTTAGTTGATATTTTATTTAAATTCAATAACTTATATATGCAATTAATTTTCTTCAGTCAGTTAGTCATAGTGTCAGAAAAAAATTTTCTAGAGTGTGGTAAATTTTTAAAAACAAATTTTTTTAAAGTATTCATCGTATATTTATTGCGATATTATTTATTTAACTCTTTCAATATCTATTCTAAGAAAGCAGGGTCGGGTGAGATTATATTCTATCGGTAATGATTATGATTTTATAAAAAATAAAAACTTTTTACATAAAAATAATGTATAATTTTACAAGATATAGTTTCGAATTCATGGAATTTCCATTATATTCGTCATCTTTTTGACGTTAGCTAAGTCGGAAATTTTATCATATTATCATTTTTGTTTTTTCTATCTTATCTAAATGTATGTCATTTTTGAAACGTCTCAGCATGCAATAGAATAATGAGACAATTTCGAATAAAGTGGAAAATTTCTTCGTTAAACTTAAAATGCTAAATTTTGTGTTGAAAAATTGACGTTTTCAATGCTTACAAGTTATATGTCAAAGTTAAGCGAGCAATTACGACGCTGACGTGAATGCTCGTGAAGCTAATAAACGCTTTACTACGGCAGTAAATCGCATTCTGTAGCCATTCGTTACGTCAATCTTCAACTCACGATCGCGGGATAAATTATTTTGTGGATTTTAGTTATTACAGATCATCTTATACGCAGAAATATGAGAATGCAAAAAGAGAGTCGCCTTCCGCTGATATTCTCTTTCCATTTCAGCAGTATCGAATGTACAAGTGCTTTTTGCCCTTTGCGCCGGCATTCTATCGAGTGCATATTGCGCGCCTCGTGCATTCCATTGATTCTCCGACAAAGCGCTCTTGTTCTTTAATTCGGTTGACAGGAAACAACAGGAAAGGAAACTGAATCATCCGGTAGCATTGTCCTTTTGTTCGCCCATAGTGACTGAATAGAAATAGTCGAGGTTTTTTTCCTGTCATCGGCAAAGCTTCGACACATCATGAGCCAAATTAACCTTTTTTTACTATATCCGTGGCAGGACACTTGAAGCTTTTAAGCGACATTTACATTTTACAGATTTACCGTCGTACGATCGACTCAAGTGCCGTCGAGCTTTTTGTCGTGTCAATTTACGTGTAAGGGATGTTCAAGAAATATGACGAGTATTTACACGCGCGCTTTATTTTGAAAAATTTTTAATTTGAGTCTCAAATTTTCATATCTAAACATTTGATAAAAAGAAGAATATACCAAAAAAGTAAGTTTCTACACTTATATTTACGCACTTATACTTACACTACTTACGTCTGACATTGACAATCAGAAATAGACGTATTCAATCAATTCGGGTAGAGAAGTAAAATAATAACTAGAAAATATATTTAAACAGCTTTTATCCTACGCTTGATACAAAATGCGTTACCGATTTTGACTGTATACATATTGTTGAAAATTAATACGGAACAATATAAATTCCCCGAGAATTTGCATTTAATTGGTGAAAATATAAACATATAAAGAGTACGTGCGTATGTCAGATCCAGTTTAACAAAGTGCAACATAATACCAATTATTTCTATATTATTAAATATCATGCTCATTTATATTGCATTTATATTGTCCATGAACACATGTTTTGTGTAACGTTTATAGAGTTTTACACAGCCATGTTACTTTTGTCGACAAAATGTAATAGTTGACCAATTGCTCTGTAATTAAGTGACGTTTGCGACCATTTAATAATATAAATGCAATTGGCGCTAAGAAGCGAAATACCTACATATCAAATCGCTGCATATATATTTGATATAGCGTTCATTATACTGCATAACAAAAATAAAATAAAACTCAATACAATTTTTCGATTAATAAAACTAATTTTTTTAGTTTAATTTTTCGGAACGGTTCTACACATATTCGTTAATTCATATACGTACATTCTACAAGAAAAGAGTTTTTATTTGTTGTCTCTAACACACATTTTTATTTATTTTTAATTGTGCATATACAAAGTGCAACTAATAATATACCTACGTTAACCTTTTTACATACGCATTATCTCGTCGTTTAATTGATGTATATTTAATTATGCATCTAAAACAACTAAACATAACATTCATGGTAGAAACTATAGTATGTAATAATAGATATTAAATTTCAAGCACATCCGATTATGCTCACAGATATATTTACTATAATCCCTCCAAATAATAATGGGCGCGGTCGTCTAATTTGTTTTAACTATTATCGAAGAATTAATGATTGTGTGTAAGTATAGTTTACTACGCACGTAGTAATTCCATAAGCATTTTTCATTATCTTCCTTCTATTTACTTTTGATTTTTCTCAATGTACAATTATGCTAAAATGTCTTTCAAAAATAATTATTAAATACATATTAAAGACGACTAATTTTAAAGAGATATTACGTGCAGTTATTTTGAAATAGACTTGGAGCAACTTTAAGTTAATAATTATATGTACATTTGGATACACATTTACACTTTTTAGAAAAAACTTCATAATTATAATGAAAATTAAGAATATATTCTACCTTAAATTTTTTTAATACATGTGTCTCAGATTATCTCAGAACAATATTACACATCTCACATTGCTTAAATAAATCAATAAGAAAATCAGATGCTTCTTCAATTATTGTGCTCAGGGCTGGGCATGTATTTGAAATACTTTTATTTGAAAAACAGTATTGGTAAGACAATTATATTTTGTATTTTGTGTTTGTTCAGAGTACATGAAAATATTTTGTATTTTGTATTTCATGGGAGCATATAAAAGTATTTTGTATTTTATATTTCAGTATTAATAATTGTGAACAATTAATAATTGTGAACAAAAATTATGAAAGTATTTTGTATTTCAAATACTAACATTAATAATCAATCTTATTATTTGAATTACAAGATACAAAAAGCTTTCAATCTTTCGACTTTAAATACAAAATACGTAATACTTTTATGTGATCCGCTAAAATAAAAAATACAAAATACGCTTGTATTGCAAATAGTGTGTTTTAAATAAAAGTATTTCAAATACATGCTCAGCCCTGATTGTCCTATTAATATGAAATTTTACATGTACAAGTAAATATAGTCAACATAAAAGTATTATATACACCATTACTATCGTTGTACGATAAAATTCAATAATCATTGTGTCACAATCGCATTAATGAATAAATAAATAAATAATCGATTATACATACAATAGTAATACAAATTTAAATACACTGATTTAAAAAAATTCTTATATATGCAAATGTACTAACATATTTATGTGCATATATTAAATTAATTAACTATTAATAAATAAGACGAAGAATGTTGCTCTTGAATGTCTATTTATAATTAGTTATAATTTTCTTCTTTTGTGTATATATATATATATATATACGCACATATAAGCATAACGCTATTTTCCTTTTACATATATACACATATATATATATAATAAAAAATAGCGTTATATATATATATATATTCAAATATAAAGAAATTAACAATATGAATAATAATATTAAAGTAATAACCTCTTGGGCAGGACTATATATGAAGTCTATTATTATCTAATCCAAGCGGATCATCATCTGGCACACATGTGTATGATACCATCCAACATATCAGACCTTTACACCATTGAAGACTGTTTAGACACTAAAATATTTAAAACGTAATATTTAAAGACATATTCCACATTAAAAATTAATATTAATTAATATTGCAGATGTACAGGTTTAAATTAATTAATATTACTGATGATACAGATTTAAAAGATTTTCTTGTGGACTTAATATAATAAAGTTTATGAATTGTACACAGAATTTTAATTTTGTTGTCTTCATTTGTCTGTATAATATATGAAAAATAACTTCTATCCCATCTTAAAATATACTTAAATACTTACTCTCTCATACAGACCAAGACATAATAATTCAACTTCTTCTTCAGTTATAGCCATAGCAATTAAAACAAAAATGATGAAAACAACGTATTTTATCTTGTCAATATTTTTTATAATTATTATTTTTTACGTAAAATCTAACAATTTTATTACTGATACAATATAATAGAGGACTATTGCCGAATGCGTATATACTATTTAAGCTACTATTTATTATATTTCCCGTTTAACACCTATTTATACACAAATAAACGTTAAAAATTGCAACTTGATATTTCAAGTACTTATAACATTTTTAACTTTTTACTAATAACAAATTAATGTTATAATATTTTATAAGCATTTTTGTAAAATGTTACAAAAATATTATTTAGGCAATTGAATAGCTAAATCTTCTATAGCACATATAAATCTTCTAAATCATACTGCCTTTGCAAGTATTGAATTTATGAATTAAAATAATTTTAAAAAAATAAAATTAATACACGAAATCATTATCAATACTTATTTTATCAATAATTGAAACAAAGATTTCAAAAAAGGATCAAATATTTAATAACTAATAAGTAACAATAATCAAAATAAAATTGATTTAAATTTTTACAATAATATATTTTTATTCATATACATAATTTATTAATTTTTCTACTATTAGATATATTAGTCTAACATTAATATTATTTATTATAATAAAATTTGTGTGATGATACCATTTAGAAAATTTAATAGATTTTAGAAAAATATTGATTTTATTGTTATGGTTCTTTATAATAGTTGCAAATACGTGTATACAATGTATTAGGTGTACAACTTTGCTTCTGCCATTTTCCTATAGATGGCTTTAGCGGTAAGTGGTGGTCGAAATAAATAGATCATAGACGTCGTACAATAAACTTGGGCATCTATCAATATAACCTCATAGAAACATTAGTCGATTTGTGTCTGCATCATAAAGTTATTCTCGATTGAAAATGTCAGTTTACGAGCCAAATTCTCATTTGCAGGGAGGTTTTAATTTTCTGCTTCAATATGAAGAAATCTGCGGCTGTGTGTGAGGCTCACCGAATGCTCTCAAATACTTATGGTGAGGCCACTATTAGTGAAAGAACGTGTCGTGAGTGGTTTC
>NW_017298983.1:911149-969436 GCF_001594075.2 Trachymyrmex cornetzi
CCCTAAGCCCAAAAAATCATGGGGAGTTCCCGGCCATGCTTCCACGTCGACGGCCAAACCGAATATTCACGGCTCCCAAGGTCATGCTCTGTATTTGGTGGGACCAGCTCGGCGTAGTGTATTATGAGCTGTTAAAACCGACTGAAACAATCACAGGTGATCGGTATGGAACGCAATTGATGCGTTTGAGCCGAGCATTGAAAGACAAACGGCCGCAATACAACGAGAGACACGATAAAGTGATTTTGCAGCATGACAATACTCGACCCCATGTTGCGAAAGTGGTCAAGACATACTTGGAAACATTGAAATGGGAAGTCTTACCCCACCCGCCGTGCCTGACTGACCAGCACTTCCGGTCTTATGAAGAAGTAAAAAATTGGATCGATTCGTGGATCGCCTCAAAAGATGACCAGTTTTTTCGACGCGGGATTCGTACGCTGCCCGAAAGATGGGAGAAAGTAGTGGCCAGCGATGGACAATACTTTGAATCATAAATGTATAACCAGTTTTTTACAATAAATCCTCGAATTTCGAAAAAAAACGGCGGAAGCAAAGTTGTACATCTAATATGTAAAGTATTTTACTACAAATTTTTTTTCGACACGCACACACACACACCTACATGTTAAAATTTTGTTCATAGTACTTATTTCTTATTTATTTTATATTTTTCTCGTTTATTTAATATTTTTATCATTAAATGTTACTTATATAAATAGAAATATAAAATAAAAATGTAAAAATATAAAATATCGACGAGGTACGATTTAGACGACTGCATACGGTATGCATTTAGCAACTCTTCCCTAATATGTAATGATACTTCTATAAAAATTGTCATAATAACTTCGTGTGAATATATTTTTTATATATAATTATTTTATATATAATTTAAATGGTTTTATATAAATAGTTTAGTATAAATTTGGACTTTCAATTTTTATTTTAAAAAATTAGATAAATATATATATAGGAACTTACGTTTTTCTTCAGAACGAAATTGGTTATACAGCTCGATGTAATAACAATTATTCGATCTTTGGTTTTTGGAGAGTATTTATGCCGCATTTTATATTACACACTTGTACAAATTATCAAACGAACGCCACGCTCGCGACATAATAATAAAATAAAATTGAAAGTTTAATTAAACACCACGTTCAATCGACGTGTGATATTACCGCGCGACCTCGGATGAATACCGAGAAAGTTGACAGGAGGTGCCTCGTCAGTAAGGACATATAAAAAAAAGAGCAGGATATAACCGGACTGGAGCACTGATTCCGAGTTCGCTCATAGTTCGGATTCACAAAAAGACACTACGTTCAAAATTGGTCCGTCCGTCAAAAAGTCTGTGTAACGCATCGGGAAATATTTAAATAACAAAAGACTAAAGTGAAGTGGAAGACATTTTATTATTAATAAACTATTCTAATATTTCTTAAAAAATGTGTGAGACTCAATTTTGCTCCGATCCCGACGTCTCCTGCAGATCGCGAACCCGTTGTGCCCGCTCTTGACACAACAAAATAAAAAATGAAAATATTGGAAAAGTATCGAAATGTACCTATATGCTGCTTGCTTGCTGTATGAAAAGAAACATCTGTTTCACAGACTATTATAAAGTTATGTTCTTTTTACTGTGTATATGAAACGAACATTTGTTTGGACAGACTATTACAAAGTTATATTCTTATCTCTTTAATTTGAATTATTAGTCATAATTATAAAAGGTTCATATTGTATAATTACAGTCCTATATTTTGCTGATCGTAGTATTTTACATTTTGTTGACGACATTAGAATGTTTTACAATGTTCGATATATTATGTACAATTAAATTACATAATATAATAATAAAATTATAAAACACGATTGTATATAAACTGTTTTGTTACAAAATAAGGTAATTATTATTATTTTATTTTGTTATTGAACAATTATTTTATTTATAAATTATATCAAAAATAAGATTATTTAACATATCTTCTCTGAACATATGAGGCTATCAAAATATATAAATTAGCTATTGTATCTTAACATATTTCTTATTAAAAAAAAAGTTATTATTTTTAAAGTATAATAATTTTTAATAATAAATTTCTAATAATACCGCCTTTTGATTCTAACGGATATATTACCGTTGGCTATTTGGGATAAGATGAATCATTGCTAAAAATTTTATGCAAACGCACATTATGTATTCAGTTACAACATACTTCAAGAAAACTAAAAAGAAAATTTATATCGCAGCAAATTACAGTGACCATATTATGCACTAAACTGTAAGTAAAGAGAATTAAAAAAAGATATCAACATTATTTTATAATTTTTTATTTATTATTTACATCAATTGATTACTAACCGCTATTTATTTTGTAATTTATAATTAAATATATACATTTATTTTTAACATAAAAGAACCCGAATATATTTTTATTTATAAAATAAATATTATTAATATAAAATAAATTTTTTTTGTTTTACAAGTGGATTTCAATTTGGTTAATAATAAAAAAGGATTCTTATAGGTTATATTCTGTTTAATTGTGAGTAACTCGGAGTAAACAGGTGTAAGGCATACGTTTAATACATCAGGTTAACGTAAAAACATGTATATAAATATATAAAATATAAATAACAATCAAATCAATATATTAAATATCACCGCATTTACGTTTCTTACATTAATATACGTCTGGGAATTTATGGAATCTTTTGTGTCATCTGCATAAACTACATAGAAAATTTAAATTATTTAATAGGTATACACACTATTAAGTAATTTAATAATTTTAATCATTAAATTAATGGTTTTAAAAAAACAAATATATAAATTAATAAAAAATCCAGATATGTATGTGCACTTATTACAGTTTTAAATGTAATATTATACAACGATACTTACTGACATTCTGAGTCCTTTGCAGGCATCCTGTGCCACGACTAAAATCATCGAGATAAGCGCAAAAAGGAGTTTGATTAGTTTTCTCATTTTGATTGATTGCTTGAGAGATTTCTTTTCTATAATATATAGAAATATTGAGAAATTATTGTTTATACGCGCAGCCTTACAATGCTTATTATATATTTTGGATATACGAAGAATATTGCCGAAGCCTCGATCAGTGGTCGAATGATGAAGATGTCCGCACGGAATATGGGAGATCCGCGTTCGAATCTCGGCTGAAGTAATGTTTTTCACAATAAAATTACTTTACATATTTTAAAATACAAATTTTATTTTTAAAAATTAGATAAATATAAAAACTTACCGTTTTTTCTTGAGAAGCAAAAGATAAATTAATCAATGTAATCACAACTTAAATTAATTTTTGATCTTCGGAGAGTATAGTGCACCTTATATCGTGTAAATGAAAAATAAAAATGTTGGAAATGCGTTACTGCTTACATTAACTGCTGTATGTTCGGCAAACTAACAGCTGCTTAGCAAACAAATATTTTTGTTGGATAGATTATTATATAATTGTATTCTTATCTCTTCAATTCGAATTATTAATTAATAATTAAGAAATTAATATTTTACTAATAATAAGATATTAGTAATATGTTATTACGGTGTATATCCGTATTTCGTAGATCAAAATATCTTGCGTTTGCTTGACATTAGAAAATTCTACAACGCTCAATATATTGTGTAGGATTAAAATGTAATATAATGATTAAGTTATAAAACACAATTCTATAAACTATTTTATCACATTTATTATCATTTTATTATGTTATTAAACTACATTATATATAAATTGTATCAGCAAAAAAGATTTTTAACCAATTTTCTATAATTCTGTAAGACTACCAAAATGTGAATTAGCTATTAAAATTTTGAGAATTTTTTAAATAAAAATAAATGTTATTATTTTTGAAGTACGATCATTTTTAATTATAAATTTTTAATAACCATTTTTTGTATTTTTTATTCGATTGAGATATTTCCGCTAGCTATTTACGGTAAGATGAAATTTATTGCTAAATGCTTCAAATAAACATACATACATCATAAAGTGCAAATAATAATGGACGTAGTCGTCTAATCAGCTTCAGTTATTATTAATAGAATTAATAATTATATACACAACTTTAGTTAATAATTATTTTTTGTTTTCTTATTTTTGTTATTGGACTTAACATAATTATGCTGAAATATTGAAAGTAACTGTTTACTTGAATATATGTTAAAAACAGCTAATTCTAAAATAAAAGGTTATATAAAACAGTGCCTTGAAATAAATTTAAAATAATTTTAAATTAATAATTATTATGACTTTTTTACTCAAGTATTTAATTATTAATTATTTTGAATGCGTATTTAAATTGTTTGTTTGCAAAGTTTATAATAAGAATTGAAAATATGTTCAAAATTAATTTTTTTAAATACGTGATTATTGTAGAACACGATGTTATCATATTGCTTAATTAAATTATCAAGAAAATTAGATGCTACTTTGTCTTTTATCATGTCAGTATTTACATGAAATTTTATATATATATGTTATAAATATGTATAAAATAAATGCTTTTACTACAGAAGTATATATATTATTGCAAGTGAATTGAATAGTTATTGTATCACGATTGTATTAATAAATAATAAATAATCCTACATGTATATAGGTATAATATAGAATGCAGAAAATTTGAATATAGTATTAAAACATTTTTATATTATTAAATATATTTTTTAGTAATATGTCATATTTTTATATATTTTTATGTATAATGTATTAAACATATATTATCTATCTTTGGCAATAATTGTTAATGAATAAGACAAAGGATATTGATAACTATATTTAATGTCTTTATTTAGAGTGTAGATGTAACATAGAAACTCTTTTTTTTAATATGTATAAAACATATTGTCAGATTTAGAGAAACATCAATCCGTATTAGTATGGCAATATCTTTTATCTTCTCTCGCCACAAACGAACTTTTTTTTTCATACATGTGTTAGCATGATTCGTACATTCATGAGAAATCGCTCATTTGCTTACTTTAAAATAATAAAATATAACATTATATAATATTTAGAAATGTTTTAATATTAAAAATTAATGTTATATATGTACCGACGCAGGTTTAAGTATTTCGATCTCTTAATATATTATATATATAATAATCTCTCTCTTATAATAAATACAATATCTCTCTCTTTATTCTAGAATATATAATATATTTATAGGGGATAACTTCAAAAGCATAAATACAAAGTAAAAAGTGTCTTCTATCAGATAGTATAAGTAATTTTTATAATACTGTTTGCAATTTTAAAATAATTAAGTTTTTCGTAAGTTATTCAAAAATGAGCATCTGACAAAATGGGCTCCAAAACTGACATAATAGACAATAATGCCAACATTCCTATTCTATAAATCAAGATATATCCTATTATGTAAAGAAACCTAATTTATGAAACTATAAACATTTAAAATAACATAATATTATCAATAATACAGTCACTATTATTTTAATTACGCAATTTGCAAAAGAACACCGTGAGAATTTTCTTCTCGGATTCACAGGATTTGTTTTTAGCTGATTTGGTATAGAAATAAGCCAAAAATAATTATATTATATAAATAAATTTATATAAATTAAGGCACGAATTTATAATTTTTCTTAATTTTAATTTTATTTCTCTTATTCTCTTCATTTGTATATGTTACAAAATACGAAAATGACTGTTTTTTGTATTATACTGCATATAAATGTGATTGAAATACATACTGGGAGATTCATAGAAAGGTACTCAATGCAAAGATTTCTTGCTTTACTAATTAAAAAGCAGCCATAACAACAACAATCCTGACTAAAATAATGAAAATAATGAATCTTACTGATACCTTCTGTAATTATTATTTTTTTTATATAAGGTGCGTTTGGCAATGTAAATCTGAGATACGAGCTAGCAAATGGCGAGCTTGATTACGTGATCTTCGAGCAATCCGAGTACCAAGAATTAATTCCGAACGATACAGAGCTATAAACTGTCTTCTAAGGTTAGATTATAAAATAAAATTGTTTATTTTTATGAAATAAATAAAAAATACCCTATTAATTGAAAATTTCTTTCGCTTTACTAAAAACTGATAATAGTCTTATATGCTAAAAATAGATCGTTGCGTGAATGTAGCAGACTCATACGCAACGTGTGTTTTCTTAAAAAAAAATACTACATTGCAAAATAAATTTCAACAATTTGAAATTTATAAATTATATCACTTGATTTATATCCGATAGAGTCTTTAATATATTAATACAGTTTGATTTTATTTCATTCTATATGTGCAACATAAGCTTTGATTTAAAAGTTAATTAAGAAATTCTTTGTTTTCAAATACGTAACTTTAGATTCATAAAGAGGAAAAGCATTAAAAACTTACTTTTCTTGTTAAATATTGTATTCCATTAATTTCTATTTGATAGCACTTGTTTGAGCGTTTGTAGACTCAGACATTATAACAGTTCAAATACGCTATTTGTAAAATAGAAGTATTAAAAGAGATGAATGTATGTGTTAACGAATCAATTGAATACATTATCATAAATATACAGGTTATGAATTTAATTTAGGCGCGAAAATCTGCATTAGTTCTACGACCTCAGTCTTTGAATCCGGAATGGATCGAGCAGCTCGATTGGCTCTAGAAAATAAAAATGTTAATACCGAACGCAGATGAGATAACATGTAGCAAAAAGATGCGAGTTGCCGAATGATTTTTGAGGTAAAAGAGCAAACGGACTCCTCCGATCTGCAATGCCGAACGCATCTATAGTGTCTGTAATTTAATACGTACATGCGATATATAATAAGTTCGATATTAATACTACTATTAAAAAATCGCTATATATAACTTTATACAAATATATCTTTTAAATGATAAAATCAATAAAATAAGAAGTATTTCATTATTAATATAATATATAGTTTTATATAAATAGTTTATTACACAGAAAAAAAGACTATTTTTATTTTGAAAATATCGTTATTTTCGACATATAAGACTTGAAATAAAATTATTTAACGTTAAATCGACATAATTTGCTTACATGAAGAAATTTAATCTAGTTATATAAAAAAAAATATGTTTTTATTATTCAATAATATATAATCTTCTTCATTTGAGATGATAATAGAAAAAAAGAGAGGAATATTTTATCGGATAGAAAATTACACTATTTTCAAATCAAGAAGTAGATTATAATACTGTTGATAAGAATATATGATTTAATATAAGAATATAATATTATTGAAATTTGAGACTATATATACATATAATATATATCAAATTCTTTAAAAAAAAGATTTTATATTGTTGTTTATATAGGAAACAATGATTATATTGAATTGAATATAATCGTTTTAAATTGAGTATAATTTGTGTATCTCTCTCTCTCTCTCTCTCTCTCTCTCTCTATTTGAATTCTCAACCTTTATTTTAAAAAATTACATAAATGTTAGAACTTACCGTTTTCTTTTTAGAGTAATTGATTATACAGATGGTATGCGATGTATGTAACTGGTTTTCGCGAGCAATATTTATACTTTACATATTACACTTGTATAAATCGCAAATATCGGAAATGTACTGCTTTTATCATCTGCTGTATAAGGAAATATTTATTAACTGAATATTGAAAGACTGTTACGATGTTATATTCTTGTCTTTTTTATAATTTGAATTAATAATCATAACTGTAAGAGGTTCATTGTAGTTTCGTACTTTGCAAATCGGAGAATTTTGCATTTTATTGACATTAGCATCTTTTACGATATTTAATACGTTCTATAGGATTACATTATATAATGTAATAATTAAATTATAAAACGAAAATGTATAAATTGTTTTGTCACGTTATTATAATTCTACTTTATTATTAAACAAATTCATTGAGAAAAATACATCAACTAAAATACTCTCTCTCTCTTTTTTTCTCTAAAAAAGATTTTTAAATAAATCTCTTCCATTTATACTTAGTAGAATAATCAAAATATAAAGATTAACTATTACAATTTTGAAAAAATTGTTAAAAAAGTAAATGTTATTATTTCTAAGGTATAATAATTTTTAATAATTTTCCAATAACACCGTTTTTTAATACTTTCGATTCTAATGAAATATCGCCGCTAACTATTTGAGATAAAATGAATTATTGCAAAATATTTAAGCAAATTCATGTTATGTATTTAGTTGTAACATATATAATACTAAATCAAAAACTGAAAAGAAAATTTGTCTTGCAGCAAATTATAGTGCTGATTATATATATATCATACACTAAATTTTAAGTAATTAAAGACATTGTTTTGAATTTGATAATATTATATACTTTTTTTATTTATATTATAGTACAATTGAATTCAATTTGATTAATAATAAAGAAAGATTCTTAGTCATAGAGACACAAATAATATTTTATTGTGTAATGATTAAGCAAGTGTATATTTCCAATTATTGTATGAATTCTCATATATTTTTAAACTAATTATAAGATAAAATCGTAGTTCTATACTAGTCCAGGTCGAACTATTATTTATGATTATGGAACATAAATAATAGTTCGTTACCATTCTACTACTGAGCCTCTTGGACCTCCCAGTCCCCATGGCCCCCCTGGTTGTCTTGATCCCCTTATTCCCGGTCCTCCGGTACAACGACTAGACCTTGCATTGCATGTAAATGCTCCACAACAGTCACCATTACTTGTGCACTGAAAAAAATTACGTAAGATTATGATCTTGCACAATGTTTTTTATATAACTTTATTATTTAATTCAATGCACTTACTCACTTTTAGTTCAATCTATATTATTCATATATTCAAAACAGGACTTTTTATACGAAAATATCTTTTACTCTTTCTTTATTCCTCTTAATTGTGAATAACTCGGAGTAAAGAGGCGTAAAGTATAAAGGATATATTTAATATAATATATCAAAAAAATAACGTAATATACCATGTAAATATATAAAAAATATACATACCCCAATTAAGTAAATTAAATATTAGTGCATTTACATTTCTTACATTAATTACATACATACTTCTAGAAATTTGTGGAACTTATCAACTTTGTATCATTTGTATAAACTACAGGGAAAATTTATTATTAAAAAATGTATTATTAAGTATTAAAATTAGAAGGTTTTGAAGCCAATCGATTCCAACACCAGTTGATATTGTGTGTAAAATCTTTATTATAATAGACTATACGTTTCGATCCGTGTATTGGATCCTTATCAATAGTTAATTGTGATTACAATACATCATCATTCTTCCTGGAACACTAAATTATAGTTTGTTTCGTATATGTGTTATCTTATTTCTTTAGTTCCAACGTACGTTGATATATAATACAAATCAATGGATATAATGTGCAACAATTCAATAAAAAATTATACAAATATATAGTGTAATAATACTCCAAATTAGAAAAATACGAAAGTACAAAAGATAGAATCGAACATAATATTTACACCGTTTATAATATTTACATCTCTTAATATAGATAAATAGATATGAATATGAGACATTATCACAAAGTTATTGTTCTGTATTGTCAATTAATTCATTATTAGATACAAATGCAAATTTTCTCTAAACTTACATGATATCTTTTTGATAAATATGATGAACACAGCCATTATTCAGGTCGAGCATCAACAACCGAGTGTTACTATAGTCTCAGTTGCTGATTCCTTTGTCCTTTTATATATATATAAAATTTTACATATATATATATATATATGTTCAAATGATGATATATATATATATATGTTCAAATATGCAAAATCGATACAAAATAGAGAACTAAATTTTGTCCAATAATCAGTCATATACCGAATTTAATTTTTCTGTATCCGTTTGTAAATTTAAACTATAATCCTGTTTACGTATATGTATCATCTCTGAGGTAAGTCTTTTATTCAGTATAATTTCCTCGTCCAGAATTTCAACGTTATCCCAGTCAAACTCATGTGAGTGTTCTACTCTATGTTCAGTAATAACTGATTTCTGTTGTGTGTTCCAGTTGATGTGATTCTTATGTTCAGAGATCCTAGTTTTTAAGATTCTACCAGTTTGCCCTACGTATGTTGCGTTGCAATCCCCACAAGAAATTTTATAAACTACATTGCTATGTAAAAATTTGCTAGTTCTATCCTTCTGCACCTTAATTATTCCATTAAGTTTATTTATACCTTTATATGCTACTTTGATATTGCTATATTTGATAAATTGATTCTTAACTTTGTTCACTATGCTAGATATATATGGAATTACGAAAAAATTGCAAATGTCATTGTCATTATTTAAGTAGTATTAATTAATATAATAAAATGAAATAAATATATAAATTAATGGAAGATTTAAGTAAGCACATATTATAGTTTTAAACATAACATTCATATAACAGTATACTTACCAACGCTCCGGGTCCTTTACAGGCCATGATTAAAGTCATTGAGAGGATTGCAAAATAAAGGAGTATAATCAGTTTTTTTCCCATTTTGATTGATTGCTTGAGAGATTCCTGTTCTATAATATACAGAAATGTTGAAAGGGAAAATATTTTTGAATTTGAAAAGAAGTTTTCGTATTCTCACCTTTAATGAGCTCAGTTCAAAGTAAATCATTTCGGCGGTCGCTCAGCTTATATACAGAACCAGTATGCATATAGAAATATATTTAGAACGATAGTCTCTTTAAACACATGAGTGCAATGTATCTAAAGAATTTTTACGAGTCTACGTTGTTTATGTTCGTCACTGATATTATTATCATTTATCAGGCTTTATCAATTGCACAAATATCATAAGAATTATAGGGGTAAACACATTACGTAAAAGTCTATATGCTCATGAATCTTAACAAAAACTTGGAAAAATTATAAACCCCCCGCAAAACAATATCACGATAACAAAAGCCTTTCTTCGTGGCCCACGATAGTATCGCGGTGCAATCGCATCACTTCTTTATTTATTCGTTTATTCGATATCGCAACCAGCCACAACATATTCTCTGCAATGAAAATATCACCGCGAGAGATGGATTTCAGCATTATATTTGTAAAATATATAAGATTGAATTCTATTAATTTTATAGTCATAACATTGAAATACGATTTATGCATAGTCAACAAATATTCTTTTTAGAATGCTTTCACTAATAACGATCTTTATAATTTTAATTAAAATTCTAAAATTAATAATAAATCGCGCTACATAACATGAATCATCCCTCTCCGTAAGACACCAATTCTTCCTCCTTTGCACACATAAAATTTCTCCAAAGTCATCATTCCTGGTTTCATCATCAAAACAGGAAGATATATTATTATTTATCTGTATGCAAAACATGATAAGATGAACAAATCATCGTAAATTACAAATTAATCAAGATTTAACACACAAAGTAACAAAAGTAAATCGACACGTACGAAAATGTTGACACATAGTTGAACAATCGCAACGTCGTGGATAACTACTCTTATAACTAAAAGAAGACTCGATCAAAATTTATAGTAACATATTGAATTCAAAATATTCTTTCTCTAGCAAAATTGTCATTTGAAAGGTTTAAAATGAAATGTAGGGGAGGACGGGGCCAATGTCACAGTTTTTGATTATTGATTTTTAGAAAAAAGTGGATGCCTGATTTTGAAATATTATATACGTTACAATATACCTACATCCTTTAGGTATTAAAAAAAATATTACTCGTGAATTCATCATATCATAAAAATAAGTTATTTAATTTTAAATGATGCTGCGAAAATATGACAATTAACCCCCTGTTCTGGGTTGATTGTCACACGTTCTAGGATTGGCAGTAGCATATTTGTTATGGACAACATATATAAAAAACGCAATTTTTATTTTAATATCAGTTATATATTTTGAGAAATAATAATAATTATAGTATTAATACAAACAAAATAGTTATTTTAATCATAAAATACGTAATTTGTTTTTGTACTATAGTTTCTATATGAAATTAAAAAAATATATGTCTATATGAAATATAATATATTTGTAAGTATATTCTCTGAAAATGTGTCCTCTAAAGATATTAAAATTAATTGTCACCTAATCTCGTCTCAGTTTGGTCATCTATTCCCACATAGCCATTTTTAATAAAAGAGATTGTATTTACAAACTTAGTTAGATTAACGATTATTTAATTGTAGTAAAGATCTTCTAAGATATATATCATTTTCTATAAATACAGGGATGTTACGATTAATAATGCCAAGGACTTGTCAGACAACAAAATAGGTAATTATTAATTTACTCACCAACTTCATTTTCTCAAAAATCGCTATAAATAATATATATTAGGTGTTAAATTTAATTCCTGCCGTTTTTCGTCTCCAAAATTGATTTGTTTCGAACAGTCAAAAAAAGAGATTTTTCTTCCGTGTCTTATTTGAGTTATAAATATTTTAACAATCAACCCCGTACGACAACTAGCCCCGGTCTCCCCTAATTATTTAAAATACATAAATGTATACACTCGTACAATTTGTATTAAACATTTTTAACTATATTATAATCATATAATAGTGTTAGTAATGTTACTAATTGCAAATTATTCAAAGATCCTTATAGTGAGATAGCTAGCGAGAATTATCATTTAACGCGCCTGTCAAATTCAAAATTGATCTAGCATTAATAATACGGTTTGCAGCCCTTGATAACATTATTTCGTTTTCGCATTCCTCACTATAATGTATCTCTGCGCAAAGTTATTATTTCGACATTTGGCCCCGATTTCGCGTATGATGTAGCAAAATATAATCACGTTTTGTCAACAGTGTCGTCGTGCCGCGGCCATCACGGCGCGCACAGTTTGCACATTCCCGACTTTTTATTGTCCGAAAGTGTCACGATTTGATGTTAGTTGTAATCGTCCATTACGTTTTTCGCTCGCTGTCGGCGATAATTGGCGGCATCGGTGTAATATTTCAGAACACCCCGCCGTATAACGCATTCACGTGTCATTCGGCCTATCAAAACCGTTCTCCAAATTGATTCAGTTGTCCTTCCTCCCTATAAAAGAAAGCCCTTCGTATTTTTTAGAAAATTGTCCATCATAATAGTCATCACGTTTTTTTTTCCCAAAAGATGCCATTATTGAGTATTAACCCTTCTGTCAATGCATAATTTTTACCTTTTCACCGTCAGTTCCCGCAAAAAAAATGTAAAAATAAAAACGAGATAAAGTTTATACAAAACTAGTTTTTGTTGTTCGAAAGGTGGGGCTTTTGAGGCATCATAACGAAATTCACACAAAAATATAAAAATTTGTTTAAAATTCTATATGAGTATCCATACATTGACAAAAGGATTAATACAAGCTATAATCGTTCAACTCAAGTGTAGAATTTTTGAGTCAAAATTCTACTGTCTATGTTGAAGTCCAAACGTTATGGTTATAATTATTATTTTATCTCACACGCCCATTTATTCTAATAACTGTAATATAATTACTTTTTAGAGAAACAGAATTAGATAGATCGCATTTTTAAACCCAATAATTATTAGCTTACGAATACTTGCAACTGTCTATCAAGATACGGTAGAAAGTTAAAATAAAATCTGAAAAATAAATAATCTTATTGTTGTTCATTTTTCCATATGAACACATTTCTGCAGTATTTTTAAGCAACATAAAAAAATGTTAAGTAATTTTTATTTTTATTTGGTCTACGAGAAATGCGATTTTAATTTTTCCGTGTGAATCCTCATAAATTTCAAGTATTTTCATCTAGCTAAATTAACGATATCAATAGTACATGGATATTATAATGAATTATGTAATTTGTATAATTTGTACATATAGTATTAATTACATGCATTAATAACAAACAACCGATGCAGCATATAGCCAAAAATATGTAAACGCCTAATTCCCACTGTCACTCAATCTCCAACCAAACCCCCCGTAGCTATCATATATAATATTTTCTCTCTATGCGCAAAGTTCGCTTAATTGAGTGCGCCATTATCTGTAATTTAATGCAATGTAAACGATTAAAACGTTTATCAAATTCGGTCTTGATTCTGGACTAACTGATGAGTGGTGAATCATTTCATTATGACGATAATTGTGCAATTACAGAGCCAGATATGTATAGTTAGCTAAAGATAATAAAAATCAGGAAAAAGATTCCGACTCATGTTATGAAGACGAAATGTTAAACGGAAATTCGATAGGATGAGAAATCCTAGAGTAAGAACGATAAAAATTGCATTTTTCCATGTGAAATGCATTCGACAGTGTCTGCATCTCGTGACGAAATTGCTGGAAATGCCGAGTTATCGCGGGATGAGATTCAAGCAGTTGCAATTATCGATGTATATTGTCGCAGCGTAACCGCATGTGTCACGCGGTTGTTAAAGTGACGTGAATCACACTCAAGAATCAGGAGCTGTTTCAAAGAAACGATAACAGCGTTATCTTTTCCTAGTATTTCTCAACAAGCTCTGCTTTGTACAAATTGACCATTTGTATTACCGATAAATTGCAATTATGAAATATATTTTAAACAGGACTTTTTCATTCGTATATACATGAAAGAATATATATCAGATATTATTTAATTTTTATTTAATTGAAAATCATCTTATAATTTTTCTCTTTCAAGAATTGAGAAATACACGCTATTAGATCAGCATATTTCCGTTATGACTTCTATATCAATTCCTATAATAGAACGATCATAATAGAATTATCGTGTTTCAGACTTAGTGAATGAATTACCTTCGTTTCTCTCCAGGCTGATGTCTGAATTAGTCTTGCGTGCAGAGAGTGTGTACATTTGTATCCCTTTCCTTAACACAGTGCAACATCTACACGCACTTCCGACTTACACTTCCGAGCTAACCACTCCTTTCCGTTACACGCGACGGCTCAACCCCTAAGAAACCATTAAGCTTGTTATGAAATTACCGTAAATGTCCCAGATAAAAACAACATGCCAACTATGTTTAATAACCGAAAATATTAACTACCCACTTCAATAAGAAAACCGTGTTATTTAAATACTGTTCTATTAATTACAGAAAAAGATTTATATTTTGATATATTTTGATGAATTATATTATATTAGAAAAATATAGGAAAAATAGAGTATATGAAAATGAATTATATTTAATACAATGTGTGTTTTTTACCGAATAGATTTCCTCTTGAATGATTGCTAATTGCTCATTAATCATTAATCAGAATTGTAGTTATTAAATGTAATAATAAACTCTCTGCGACCCGTAAAAAGATATAAAAGTTATAATTTTAATGTATTATTTCAAAAGCCTTACACAATGGATTATTCTCGAATTTTACATTAAATTGATAATTTATCAGAGTTGCATATTGCAAGACGTATAATAGAGTTTATTGAACGCAATGCAATTGTTACGCGATTACATCAATTCATCAATACGAATACAACCTAGACAATATTTTTATTAATCTAAAGCTGTCAAATTAAAACCTCCAACTAAAAACAAAATATTTATAAACATTACTTGATAAATATTTATTTGGTTTTGTGTATTTTTGTATGCGACAACGAATTATTATTTGATAAAATTGTAAGAAAAAAATGATTAGGAGATACTTAATTGCGAAAAGTTAATTTTAATAAAAGACGCTCAATAAGCAATTTCTATTATTCGTCTCGCACGCTTTAGAAATAATTAGTTAAGCAATCAAAATTTTCGATAGCTCTTTTGTTTGATCATTCTGAAGTAATATCAAAATAAAAATTAATACATTTTTTTGGTTGAAAACTATCGATTAATTTGTTATCATCTAGTACATACAATAAAATACATGAATGTTGATCTGAATAAGAAACTCGCATCTGTTTATCAAATAACTGATCTATACAACAAACAAAATATTTTCTCCCCCCCCCCCCCCCCTCTCTCTCTCTCTCTTCACGTGCACGAGGTTTCGCTTCGATAGAGTCACTTAAGCGATAAATCTTCGCCGCTAACGTCGTCGTCCCGTCTTTCGTGGTTTTGCCCTGTAGGATCTATCGCTCCCTTAGTTAGCGGACTCGGCCTTCCAGTCGTCTCACTCGCGTTCTTCGGCGTAAACGTCGTTCGGCGTAGCTTCTACTACCATGGTCGAAACGGAGCGAAGTCTCTCTAGGCTGAAGTGCCGGACAATTTGATAATTGGATCTGCGGCAGTGCCGTGATTTACGCGCAGTAGGGTCCACGATGACCGTCCGGGTGGCCGCCGCTACGCGGAACCGCTCCGGAAGCAAAGTGAAGGCGATTTCGACAGATAGATAGAGATGAAGGCAAAGAGAGATAGAGAGAGAGAGAAAGACGCGTCTTCTCGCGAATTAGCTAAAACTACGTCTCTACTATGGCTAGACGCTGTTTTACGACATTCCCCAATTCTCATTACGATGCGAACGTTATCTTGTACAATCAGTATATAGTACACTAGTACTATGTATCAATCAATTGCGTATCTTACGTAGATCGCTTGAAATGCGCAATTATTGATTGATGAAGTATCTATATTATCGTACGAATCATGGAATTTCTAATTATACCGTTATTTCTTTGCTACGTAGATTGCGTTTTTTGCAATAAAGAAATAATTAAAACATCTTTCCGACATGCAAAATGAACATGTCGCGATATTGTCAAACGTTTAAAAAAAAATTATGTTATATATTAAAATATTCTATTTCATCTTACATCAACTTCTTTGATTAGAACATTTTATTATTTAGTAGTTCGCGGTGGTAATAAATCTCTCGACACACAACACACACACAATATCCAGTGAGTGTTTTAAAGCATTTCTAGTTATGCTCTCGAAGGCTAAGTCAAAGAAATTGCAATCACGACGATTTGCCTGTAATTCGGACGATGTGTCCCCGAGTTCTACGAGTCGAATCAAATCTGCAACTATGAAGAAAGTGATGATCTGTAAAACGAAACAGAAAGAAGGCGTTAAGAAGAGTATCATAAAGTCTCCCTTCGTTTGCGAGATGCTTCGTCCGCTCTCTGCTGCCCTACAGCTTGGTTTTTCAGCTTCGCCACGCACGTCGTGACGTGTTAGTCGTAAAACACGCAAGAGATTGCCATGAAATAAACTCCGAGCGATAGCTCCTTTATATCGGAAAAGATATATTATATGTAAGCGTAGAAAAATCTTCTTTGTCGTTAAAAAAATCGTCGTAAGGAAAACGGAATGTAAAGACGAACCAGTATTATCTTCATCTTCAAAGCTAATTACGATTGTGTGCTTTTCATTGAAGTTGCATTACATTGTGCGATTTCACAATGGAATAGTAATAAATTTCAAGAATCGACCGCGGTCAGATTTTATAACAAATGAAGTGTTAAATAAAAATGTAAGTACGAATCGCTTCACGTTATTTTATTGAACACTTTATTTTTTCACGAACGTTACTCCGCGGTTGTTTGCGTGACCTGTCACGAAAAATACATGCGCGTTCACAGACGTTTATAAAGAAATCAGATTTTATCAGTCATAATTTGTAACAAGAGAAAACGTACATTTAATTAGATTTCATCTAATCGATTTTAGAGTCTCTGATAAAGACACTCGCGCTTGCGCTATTTATTTATCGTCACGCGTGTGTATCTATACAACAAACAATACAACAACGATGCTCGTGCGTCGCACTTAAATTGTAAATTGACATATGTTATTTTTTAGTTAGCACACGTTTTTTTTCTGAAACCCAACACAATACGAATAAAAAAACCTGCGAAATACTTTCAAGATTCATTCACGTAAAATAAGAATATAGGCAATGTTTTACCCACTACTAGAAATTCGAGGATTGACTCGTTTTTATCATGAAGTATGCTCACGTTGACGTAAGTCATTTAAAGTCGGAAATTCGTAAAGCGATATTATCGAAGTGACGAGTACGGCCGTAACAAATCTCTTTGGAAGAACGCCCCGGTTTACGCGATTCTTTATCCCTCCGTAGGATTTCTCGGCTGTAAAAAGGTGAAATCGAGGGCACAACGTCGCTTTTTATTCTCACGGTCTGTCGCAACGACGTCCACGACATATGAATCTTTCCGCAGCGAGGAGGGTTGACACTGCGAGAAGCAGAGGAGTCGGATGCCGTTCTCTTGAGTCTGGGCGCGAAAAGTTGGAGTAGAGAAAGTATGCGCTGGTCCACCACCCGGAGAAGGAACGCCGGAAAGTTCACGAGAGTGGAAAAGAGTGGATGAGAGAAGCAACGAAGTCTTTTTCCTGACACTCGTATTATTTCCGCCAACCGCGCGCATTTCCGCGTGTTATCCTTGCCTTTCCGCGCCACGAAGGCGGCGACGATGCTGACGTCTGTTTTACTGTAAATTGATTTCTCGTCGTTTTCCACCGAAGTAAGGCGGAATGACCACGAGGTTAAAAAGAACGGACAAAATAGTAATCGGGAAAATTCAACGCGGTTTTATGTTTCCCTTGACGCCTTTCAATCTCTCTTACGAAATGAAAACGTCGAGAAAAGGGAGAATAAGACATTTTTCTCTTCACATTTATCTCAAGATAAATATTTATTTTACCAGACTTCGCATTGTGTATGATTCACTTTTATCTACGTGCAAGAACTTTTTTTTTTTACTTCAACTATGCGATTGCTGATACTGCTCAGTACTGCAAGCGAACGTGATTCAACTTTGAATACAAAATTTGTTCATGTCATAACGGGACGCGAAAATAAAGAACGACGAATGCTCGAAGGTGTGGCATTGTAAGTCGGGCGGTAATAATCTTTATCTGCGATAAAAGAAATTGATCTTACGGTAAAGCCGCCGGTAGAAACGGCAAAGTAAACTTGCGGTCGAGCTATATCTCGCCTCGCGTAATCTCGGCTTTACTGTCTTAGGTGAATCGTATTCCCGAATTCCCTGTGCAACATAACAGAGCAGCGGAAACCCTCACTGATGATTTCGGCCTTTTGAGGTTTACACGATAAAATCAGATAACGCAAATCGATCGTTTGCTTTTCTTATTGATACGATTAAAATCGAATAAAATCAACGGAAAAAATTTTTAAAAGCTTAAAATAAAAAAAAATTGGTTTTACACCAAAATAAAATTCCGATATATTTGAAATCTTTCAATGTTACATAACGTATTAATGTAACGTTAAAACAGTAATGGTAGTTTTATGCGGTCGAACTATCATTGAGATAAATTATATCCTCTATTGTATTACGCTAATAATTTATTCATACGATAATCAACGCTCGGAGAGGAGGAAAAGGCTGGTTGCCGCTCCCGGTTGTATTTAGTCAAACGCAGTATTTAACAAAGCTCTTTCATAAATAATCATATTTTGTTATATTTCGTTGCGTACACGTTAATATCAGTAACACATAATAGAGAAAGAGATGGAAAGAGAGAGAGAGAAGGAGGGAGGGAAGAGAGAAAAGACTACTCTATATTATTTGAGAATAAATATGACATCTTCGTCGTTCATTTGATGCCTCTATTATTTTCAGCTGTGCAAATAATCGCAAGCATTCACGGGATTGCAGATGAAAATGCGTACAAAGATTCGAATAATAAGCGATAACAGAAGCGTTCGAGAGCGGGAGTGTGCACGGGGAAAATCTTAATTTCCTCTGCAACGCCACCCTCCGCCTCGTCGGCGGAGACCGCGTCGACCGTTTTTTAAGTCTGACGCGTGCTGGCCTTTTAAAGGCCTTTCTTCCAGCTGTTTAGGTTATTATAAGGACCGAAGGCACAGGGACGAGCCACCGTCGAAAGGGTGACCATCCGCTCCCGGCCATTTCCTAGCAATTTCCTGACGCTGTTTTTCACGTGAACTTTTGAACTCGTTCCCCCGCAGGGTACCTTTTCACTGTAAAATATCTGCTAAGTAGCCGCGGCAGGACTAGCCGGTTATAAATGGCCACGTGCAAATATCGCGGGTTTTGTGTCCAGATGTGTCCAGTATATTTAATGTCCCCTGAACGTCGGTCATTGTCGATGACTGTACGACGAAAATGTCCTTTGCAGAATTAATGGCCTGTCGCGATATCGACGGCCAAAAATTGAGGGAGAGTGGATTCTGGATTTCCTTCCTGTATTTATCTGCTATATGATGTCGTGTACGTTGTACTAATATAAAAAAATACTATAGTTGCTTTTATAGATAATTTCGATTTTACTGGATGTTACAAATTAACGTGGACATATATTTAAATAAATCTGCAAGACTTGCGCGTTTGTCGCTTAATAGCGATCAATGATATTGCGCGTGACTGAAAACAGTATGCGTATACGCATAGTAGAGATACATGTATCTGAAATATTGTAAATTAACAGATCGTTTACTAAAACTATCATTTTTTTTTGGATTATTTAATAGCAAGATATTTAATATTTTATTTAAAATGATTTAATGATATTAAAAGATATAAGAGTGTAATATTTAAACAATACACATTTTAAAGAAAATATAAATTCTAGGATATAGATAAAAAGGCATACACCACGAACACCAGATGTGGATGGCTATAATATTTTATATTTTGATAAGTTACAATAAAATAAACGTTTCGGTCTTAAATTAGACCTTCCTCAGTATTACAAATAAATCGGAATTAAAATATTACGGTTATAAGTTACAGTATTACAAATATTATCGGAATTGAAATATTACGAATATAAGGTATAAACGTTGTCAACAAATAATTTAATAACGCTTCGTAACTGTTGTAGTTTTAAATAACGCAAGAGTGCTCTTTAAAATTCAGATTGTCTCTAGGATCTTGATAAGCAAAACCAAGCCAATAAGGTAAGCCAGGATGCTCAAACTTAATTCAACGCAAAAGTTCCAGATTCTATTAAAAATTATGAATAAATAATCTTAAATTCAATCGTAATATTTTAATTCCGATTTATTTGTAATACTGAGGAAGGTCTAATTTAAGACCGAAACGTTTATTTTATTGTAACTTATCAAAGTATAAAATATTATAGCCATCCATACCTGGCGTTCGTGTATGCCTTTTTATCTATATCGTTTTACATTCTCTCACTACGGTTTTAACCTATATTAATAAATTCTAGGATTTTGAATTTTAAGAATGCTAAAAGTCTTAGATGTATTTCAATGTTAACTGCCGTACAGCGCGATTGGCCTTCGAGGATAAATTCTGTTTGGAGATAAATTTATATACTTTATTTGTGATGCGGTAATAATTATTAGTTAATAACATATTTTATTATAAAATAGAAGTTAATGGTAACTGATTGATTCAATTACCACATAATTACAATTTAACTGGCTCGGATGATAAATAAATAATAAATAATTTAAATTTAATTTCTCAATAAATTCGCGTTATACAGTTGACGTGCAAATAATGATTATTTGTCGTCTCTGCAGACATATAACTCTGTGCGCATGATTCTGTGTGTTAGCGTTTACACGATGGTTCAACCTCTCTTCTGCAATTCTGCATTTTGAGCGTAAATATCGCATTATAAATAGATCGTTTCCGATAAAACATCTATATCGATAAAAGTTAAGAAAAAAATTTTAAATAATGATTTAATTAGCCAAAATAGACTGTAATAATATCAAAAAGACATTATTAGTAATCTTACGAATGTAATAAAGAAAGATTTTTAGACGCTTACAAAGTATGCGATGTAAGTAAAAATATCGTTTTATTTCTAACTTAGTACCTTTTAGTATACGTGTACTTAATATTATTAATTTTTCTTCCTTCGTTGTTTATTTTGACTAGAAAGAGGGAGATTTGCTGTTGTTAAAATTTTAATTTCGTGATACAAGTAAACCGATTCGGGCGGAACACGTTCGAATCCTTTCTTAATGGACCAAAATGAAAGGGATCGATACTTTGCGCATGTTAATATCAGTCTGATATCATGAGAGATTGGAAGCCGGATATCCATTTTGGTAGAATTTAGAAGCGATTCGTATACGATAGCTACTAGAACGCTTCATTATTCAGCACACGATTGAAACCACGAATAATCCACTGCATTCGAAAATAACAAGAGAAATACGCACTCCTAAAAGTTAGCTTCGTCCGAAAACGATTTATTAGAAATGATGTACGTGGGACGACGTTGTCGAAAGGCTCAGAAACGGTTTCCGATAGCACGAGACCAAGTTAGTCTTGACCATACAAAGTAGGTTCACGCATACTGACACGCGTGATTATCAGTGCGCGGAATTCATTGGCCCCCGAAGGACAGGGGTAGACTATTCACATCAATGCACCCTTGCCGAAGGGTTGCGAAACTTCGAACTTGCATCCCTTGTATTCGTCCCGCGCTGTCAGGAAAAACGTTACGACCTTCCCAAGAACTCGATCGAATGTGCGGTTTTATTTCAAGGCATCAAACAACTTACTTTCATACATGTTATTATTGACATCCTTTATGAACGTGCTTACATTTAGAAAAGTATAAGCCGGAGAAATAATATATTTTTCATGTTATACTATTTTTACGCTCATTACCAACATGTATTTTAAATTAAAACATTTTTAAGATGTATCACAGAACTTTACATTTTTCCAGTAAAAACATTTCTTTTCTTTACCGATATATTGTATAAATTAGATTAAATTAGATTAATCAATAGTGCTAAACAATATTATAGTGTAAGTAATGTAACTTCTGCATTTTTTCATGAATTTATTAATATTAATTAAAATTTAAAAAAATAGTGTATTAATGTTGTGGCATTATCTCATAAAAACAATTTTACATTTTTACGAAATCGCTTTTACGAAATCTCGGAGTTAGTCAATAGATTTCCAGCAACGTCACTCCTGCACAATTTCGTGGACAATACTTTGACCCCTTTTTAAGCAGGTCGATGGTGCCATCTGTTAGTAAATGCATCAACTAATCAATGTTCACGCATGTGCATTATGTGCTTCCAAGTAATCTCTAAAAGGAAAAGTCGGCAATGAGGGTTCCTAATCGGATCGATGATGAAAGGGTGAATGTGCCCTGAAACTCATTTTGCGCAAAGCAAAAATACGTAAAAATAATTGCAAAAATGTAGAAAAATATAAAAAAATAAAATTTTAAAAAACCGCAAAAATATAAATTAATGACTCATCGAAAACAAAAAAACTTTAAATACAATGGGGGTACCCAAGGAACGATCTTTTTTTGACGCTGCTTTGTACCGCAAGTTGCATTCTCTAGGCGCTTTTTCATCCTCTTCGTTCTTTTAACATATTGAGTGATAAGCCTTTATTTCGATAATCTCTCAAAAATCACTGGATTTAATAATAACATTTATAACTACAATTACAAAAATATGAACAAAGAGATACTTCGTATCTACTGCATAAAATTACATTTCTTTAAATTAAATATTATTTTAATTAAAAAATATTTTTAAAAATAGGAGAAAGAGATATTGTCATGTTTTAATAAAAGAAGGTATTATTGAATAATTCCCTTTTTATGTTTTTATTTTTATATAACACAACAAAGATGATGAAATTTTCATTTGTATAATCCACGACTCACCGTAGAATGCCCTGCATAAATGATAGGGTTCACCTAACAAATGCATTAATATGACGAAATCGAAATCTTCGTAATTCAAACAATAATGAGTATCGGTTGAATATCAGAGAAGAGCAGTAATTTCGGGATAGCATATCGCTCCGCAAAAGCATCGACGAACAAGCCACCGTTGCTACAGTCGCGCTTACGTTCGAAAACGCACGTAGGTCCATTACGAAACGATATAATGGCGCAGTCTATTATCTAAACAACGAGAAGCCCAGCAACGGAATCGCGGCGCGGCACGGCGGGGTTTTGCCGCGAACGTTATTGATATTCCCGGCGGTCGTCTCGCTTTACGTTGAAATTAGCCGAACGGAGGAAGCCGCTGCATAACGTTGTCGCGGATACAAACGAGAAGCGAAGCCGATGCACTATCGAGTATCGATCATCCGGCCGCTCGAGAGCAGCTCGAGCATCGCGAAACGATACGGCGCCTCCTCCGTTGCATTTCGTTCGTTTAATATCTTCGTCAAGATTCGCGAAGTGGCTACGTTCGCTATCACCGACTCATAAAACTCGCGACTCCACGCTGACTCGCGAGAGACTCATCTTTCCCCGCGAAACGATAAAAATGAAGAGTCTCGAGATAAAGAGAAATAGAGAGAGAGAGAGTGAGACAGAAATGAATCGAACACTGTAAAAAATGATGTTTTATAAAAAGAAAATTTTATTGGAAAAGAAAATTCTTGCAACTGTTACAAAAATTATAATCAATAAAATAAGATTTGAATGTCTTTAATACATTGTTTTAAATTTGATGTCTCTTTAGAAAAAAAAAGTATTCCTAACCCATTCATACAATATGTGATTGATTTGTATCTCTTCTGCAATGATCGATTGAAATATTTCAAATAATAGAAAGAGAGCCAGAACGAGAGGCGGAAATAACGTAAAGTGTGCGCACTGCGAGTGACCATTGCCAAAGGGTGAACCGACCGATCGGGCCTTCCCCGTTTGTCCAATCGATCGGGCTAAAGATTTTCGACTCTTAATTAAGATCGCGAGGGCACTCGAGTTTTCAATTAAAAGAGTAGCGACGTTACCTCTCTTGTTGTCTCTGTTTCTCATTGCCGTTCTCTTTTTGCTAATTCCTCGTCTCCGTTGTCCACACTCTCATTCCGTATTTTCGTCTCTTTCTGTCTCTTTCGTCCGTCCACCCCTTCCCCCGCCCCTCGTATTTTCCTCGCTTGCGCGTTCTTTTTGCTACGCCCGCCTGATGCGCTGGCAACATTAAATGCAATTTTGCACAACGCATCCTCCGAGGGTACTCGGATCCCGATGGTGTCTCCCGATCCACTTTTTGCGTTTTGGCCACTTTTGTGGAGTGCGCGTGCACGCGGTCGTGTCATTTTTGTTTCCGACAACGTTTCCGATTCTTTGTCGGACGATATCGAAAAATATTTGTTGCCTCGTTACCTCGATGTTCGAGATCGCGTGCAATATTCTAGTATAACGGCGCTCCGAGGATTTTCCATATCGACTGCTCCGCTCATTGAAATATTCAAGCAACCACTTCATGCTGTTTCTAAATTCTTGAATATCGTAATATTGTGTTTCTATTTTTAATTCTAGAGCGCTACTTCTGACTTAATGAAATTAAAGTAATACCCAGAGAAATATGTAACGCGTTTGATCAGGATTTGTTCGCAGCATGTAAAAAAATCGCGAGATTTCTTACGGAGCCACATCACTCGCGATAATCGCATATCCGGAAGAGGAAGGGGAACGGCGGGAAAAAGCAGGAAGCGAGCGCGAATGATCGGAATGGATATAGGGGGTGGTATTTTTGGTGGTCATCCCCGTCGATGTGTCGATGCGAACGAAGGGTAACGGTAACCCTCCCGCGTCCAATGCCAATTTTTGCCGCATACAAAAGCGCGAGTGTATACACGCTACGCGTGCCGTATGCGGCGCTTCCCGCCCACGCAGGCACGCACGCATACACGCATCCAGACAGCGCTACGTGCGCCCGATAATGCTGCACGATGACCATGGGACACCGAGCTGATTGGGGTGTGCAGACGACCTATGCAGTTTAATTTATGTTGCATCACCAGCCAGTCGTACGTGCATCAATCCGAAACAGCCCGCGATCGCGTTTTGCTCGCGTTCCGATGCGGTTTTTTCGTGACGGCTATCAGCGATTTCGTCTTCTGCGAATACTTGCGTCCCGATGACTCCGTATCCACGTACGTATGTAGACGCCTATATATGTGCGCGTATGTGCATGAATGTGTGTACGTGTGCGCGCAAATGAATACACACACATGTTCGTAGATATCAAGTCGGCTGTGCGTTTATAGTCAGCCATCTTTGTTAACCGCGCGGTGTTCACCACGGATAATAGATAAAGGGACTTACGTTTACTTGCGGAGACTTCCGGCGAGTTTTGTATAAAAGATAATCGTAATTGGATTGACAGGTGATGAGTATCATTTTTTCGAATCTTATCGAAAAATTATCGTGTTGACGGGAAGATTTGCCTTATCTTGAACTTGGAGAGACCATATGTCGAAACAGTGTGCGTAATATAACTAATTATAAAATTTAACTTGTAACATTTGAAGTTTGAGAATTCTGATACTGATATTAAATGACAGCTGAATATATAAAAAATTTCATAATTATACTACATAATTAACAATATTTAATACAGTTTATTTATTTTTACCTGAAATTGGAGAATCCTTCTATGAAAGATTTATGGCTTTCTCAACACGTACTTAACATTACTTGCAGCATTTATTTTCTGCAATACAAATATATATCATTCATTTCCTCAACGACATAACTAAAAAATTATCAAATATAAATAAATTCTTATATAGGCAATTTAATTATGTTTGATTTATTCTTGGAGCCATGAAGCTATTTTTATTTAAATAAAAAATTATCATTTCGAGTTGCCTGCAAAAGAGAAGGAAAACATAAAGAAAAAAAGGAAGGAATATATACTTAAAAAGAATATACTCACATTCTTCTACAATCAATTATTACACCAAAATTGTATTTAGCAAATAAGTGATCTTTTAATAATTCTTCTGCTCGAAAGGAGGACAGCGATATATAACTGGCAAGTAAATCGACACGAAAATTCCATTGAAAGATTCAATATGGTTTTTTTCTGAGATGTCATTTCTCTTACGTAATAAAACGTGAGTCAATGGGCCAATATGCTCACCATTGGTCAACGTGTGATTTAGTAGTCGTCGATGAATCGTATTCGCGATATGAACTGGTCGTTTATCAACGTGTTCGAGCCAAGATCAAAAGAGCAATAAATAAAGAAGTGTTGTGCATGAGTCGTCGGATGGTACAGAAACGGAATCGGCGAAGAAGGCCCAGGAGGAAAGCTAATTAATGCCGATCGAAACCTATGGTGCTTGATAAATGGACAACTAATATTTGGACTAAGGGTGCCTTCTCCCTTCCCCTCACCGGCTGCGCTTTTTTTCTCGCTTTTTATCGCCGAGTTCTTTACATTGATCATCGTAGAAGACGCGTGATGGTGCACGAGAGGTTGAAAGGGGATGGATGACGACGAGCATACGCACAACTTACGCGCGTTTGGGTAAATATCTCCGCGGGTATTTACACGAGCGAGCTCGACTCCGAGATAGCCCGTGATTAATGGCCCTTCTTCAAGCTTTATTAACGACCTGTCCACCCAACCCCACCTTGACCACTTTTGGAAAACCTCGTGTAGCCGGCAAGTTCGCGTCATGATACGATTTTATTCAGACGCTTCCTGAAAATGCAGGGAGGAGAAAGGCTTGCTCGAACTCTTGCAATCAGCTCTCGTCGTTTGAGGATTTTGATCTTTCGAAATTCAAGGTTGCCGTTAAAAATTTATAGAATTAATTATTTGATTTATGGGATGGATTGTTTGCTCGTAACACACATTATTTTTTATCGATTATTCAATTCATACGTTGCGCGTGCACGTGTTAATTAATTATTATATACGATTCAATCGATTCTGCGAACGCGTATGGTTCTTCCGAGAACGGTCCTTTTGTTCTACTGTCGACGTTGAGTCACATGGCAAAAGGACCATAAGGTACCGTATAAATACATAGTAATCCTATCCGATAATAGTCGCACGGTCAATTAAGATGACCGTTATAAGAACCAATTAAACGTAAGTGCGTGACCATCATGGCTCGGGTTACGTATTTACGATCTAAAATTATGCGTT
This sequence comes from Trachymyrmex cornetzi, assembly GCF_001594075.2. NCBI lineage: Eukaryota > Metazoa > Arthropoda > Insecta > Hymenoptera > Formicidae > Trachymyrmex > Trachymyrmex cornetzi. Next base: position 938,967 of record NW_017298983.1, read on the forward strand.
TTCGTCGCCCGCACTCTCCCATTACTTGCCCTACGATTTCTTTCTCAAGTGGCCCCCTCCACCCTCGCCTCTTACGATTATGAAATTTCATCTGTGTCCGTATGTGCACCTGATTTTATGCTACGCATATCTACTATATTCCCGACGCTTCGTCGGGGAAAACGTTTCCAAAGCTTCGTATAATTCGTCGTCAAAAGTCGGCCATAATTGGCGCAATTATGTGTATAATGCAATTATCAGTTCATTTCCTCGGTATACGGCTATACGATAGACTGAAGCGATACTCTTTGGAAATGCGTAAATAATATATTTGCGTATAAACGTGACGACCGGATGTGTGATCTACGTGATTAATCGCCGCGTTAATTAAAATGTTCGCTTAATAAGTTCGCTTAAACGGCGGGAAAAACAGCGCGGCGATTCATTTAGCAATTATTTTATGTAGTTTATACGCACATACACACCGCGAGTAAAGTACTTCGCACGATGCACACCCGCGCGTACGATAATGCAGCAGATTCCAAAATTGCACCGCGACAATAACGATTTCAGGTAGATTAATCTCTCCGATGGGACATCATGCACGATACGCTTTTAAGACATTCAACATCTCTGTGACATCTCTCTCTCTCTTCTTAAGGTGATGCTGGAGTCGTCTTTTTACTGATAAAAATGTCATCCCTACTTCCTATTAGTTTCATAGAATTAAAATTCCTACGATAATATATCCTATTAATATATTCGGCTCTGTATATTTTGTGTTCAAAGCAGAAAAAAATTAAAAAATTACAGATTTCTATAGCCATATTTATCTTAATATGGCGATCAGTGCTATCAATTTATCAAAACATTTACTTCATAAAAAAAGTTATGTAGATTATATGCTCGAAATAAAGCAGAGCCAGATGTAAAATAAATAAATAAATATGTGAATCGTTAGAATTAAGTTTAGAAGCCTAAACAAAGATATTTTGGTATTCTACGAATATGTATGTATTTATGTGTGCGATATTGATGCAATGGTATACATTGATATGTCGATGTCTCGTAAATCATATGTGGTTATTGTAACGTGTATAACTCGCATTTGATCGGTAAAACAGGACAACCCCTGCATCCCCTTAAGATTACACGAACAAAAAAATCTCGCGTGTGGACACGTACATGGAATGCGTCTTGAAAAGTGGTCCTTTTTTTCTGAAACCCTTTGTCGTCCTGGTTTCTCACATTCATAACTGGTTATACCAAACGAGTCGTCACAAGGGCACAAAAAATGGAGTGCGGCGTTTATCAAATATACCTACTTCGAAGGGTGACCACTGTGGAACCTGGTTCGTTTTTCACACACTCGCTATGTTATTTCTCCTTAATTAAAGATTTCGATATAAGAAAGTCGCTTCCAGCTGTGAAGATAATATTATATAATGTTATACGATCACATTATTTTGTATACTTTGTGTTCACACATTCGCGAGATTTTATGATTAGCTTATCTTGATTATCATATCGATTTTGTGATAATTTATAATGCGATAATTAATTATTTTATACATAATTTCTTGATGTTCTCAATATACCGATAACGTACTTGGTCGATAAATATCATAATAGAATATTTTGCGCCGTGGATAAAACATGCATATTTCTCTTTTCATATATTTGTTGTTTAATCATTTTGTGAAAATTTTATGCATTATTCTTTTCTCTATTTCTACTTTTAACGGGAGAAAAATAGAAATACATTATCCATTTGTTTTTAAATACTTTTATCGAAGTATCTCAGATTCGAATGTATGTATACGCGTGATGGTTTTCTTGGATAACATCAACTTTAAAAGGAGCAAATAAATTCTCGTTCGGTGTCGATACTTTCAGAAAAATGAACGGCAAGGGGATTGTTTTACGCCGGGAAAAAAGTAGTCTCCGACAAACTTGCAGCTTGAATACGATCGAAAGGACAACATTTTCCCGGCAGAGACATAGGCAGCGAACGCTACGTATGCTGATATATGGACCCGTCTCGCGTTGATAGATACCAGAAACTTTACAACTTTAATTTTTCCCTCGACGTCAATTTTGGGTTTTAATCTTGACCTACACCTCGGACAGGGCGCGTCAGACAAGAAAAGAATTATTACTGTTACAATTAAATAACGTCCTTCTCCACGTGAATTGTATTTGGATTTCGGGACTTTGAATATTTCATCTGAAAAGGGTTTACATTTTTCAGCATTAAAACAAGTTTTTTCAAAACGATAAATAGATAGATAATTTCACAAACTTTCGTCATTACCAAAAATAGAAGAATCTTCAAATACACGTAACAGACCTTTCGTGCAAAGCAGGATGAGATCATGAAAAATAAAATAATGTTTAATATGATGATGAATTACTTAAATACATCAGAAAACAAATAGCATGCATTATATAATACTTCTTTCGATTTTTTAATGTTCTCGGATCGATAACGAATATTAGTCTACCAATAAGTCTGATATTAATTATTTAATCTTATCAGACAGAAATATCGGCTTATGAGAAATTGCGTTAATAATATTATTGTAATATGTGAGATAAAATTTCTTATTAAAAGAATTTAAAAGTTTTTATTAAAAGATGGTATTATTATATCGTCCCGAGGCACTAATGATATGGTTGATAATAAATGTGCTCCATGTTAATCTTAATAGGTTAACATGACCCAAAGGAATGCCTTTCTGGTCAAGAAAGATGTATTCCTGTTTGGGACGTCCTGCATCAGGATTTTTTCGGTCTACCTATTCGGGACCCTTATTCATGTCAGGTGGTATTCATACTCAGGTGGCCAGCTTGCATCTGGCGAACCCATTGTTCACGCGTTAATGAAACACAGCCCGGCTTCGCCAACTTTTATCGTGGATATTTCAATTGCGAGTGCGAACAATTGATACTCCCGGCGTATATCCGCAATGGAAACATTCGGCACCTTATCGAACTTGTAGATATTGCGATTTAGCGCCGAGAATCAATTGCGCTTCAGACTAAAATATTTCATACCAATTGCAAAAGTCGCGTAACATTAAACAAATTTATTAATACTTTTTGAATCCACTATTTTTTCTGTTTTTGCATAAACTATTTCAACGAAACATACATTTTTCAAAACTTACAAAACAATCTATTCACTTCAGATCATTTTTCGTTAATTTAAAGAAAGATGTTTGATTGAAGTATTATTAAAATATTTTTAGATGATAACGTCATATGACTGAAGATAATCTATTATCTAGCCACATGGGTTTGAATTCAGACTAATGAAAGAAATTAAAAAGTTATATATTTTTTTTATTTTGCAAAAATATAATGATATTTGTACATCAGTGCTCTGTTGTAAATAAGTATAAATTGTAACAAACGTCATTACATTTCTAATATCACGAAGATGATTGTACATTTTTCAGTCAAGCATTATAGATCTGGAATGCGGAATTAACACACTTCACATAATAACGGCTATGTTCTGAATACCAGCCGTTTCTAAAAATCAACATCGTTCGCGCATTCACGTTAAAATTGACGAAGGTAACTCTTATTTCGAGCTCGACGGTCTCTCTTATTTTGCGAAATCACGTTTATCTTCTTTTTCAAAACTTCATCTCGTGCATTATGTCAAAATGATAAATATCTGCGTCTGTTTACACGAAACAGCCCGGAGCCTAAAATTCAGCGCGCGGTTTAATCCAACTGTTTTCCACATTGCCTTATTATCTTTGTTGCTATGCACGATATATGCGAGATATATTACGATAAAATTTAATGTACCGCGACTAAGACCGCGGCTGGTCCGAGCAATTCGCATTTCAAGAGACCATGCGTCTCGGTGGATGTTTGCACGCGTATACGCATCGAAGCGTTGCGAGTCGCTGCGAGAAAAAAAAATGGACAACGGCAGAGAAATTGATACGTGTGTGTAATGCGACTTGACTCCCATTTAGAACACCGGACGTATCCTCCCGATATTTTGCATTTCCAATGAAAAGTTATGATGCGTTTTACATCACACGAGACGTATTTCGCAAAATACATGGTGGTTGCGTTTATCCCGGTAATTGGGTCGACGGTAAAGCGAAACGTCGCGCGATACTCCAGTCTGTTCTTTCAATAAGTAGCATCTACAATTTCCGGTAGTTTAACGATTTGTACCCCCAGCTTAGACGATATAAAAATGCCCTGATACGAGAGCTACAATACTCGCGTTCGAAACAGCCGCTGCGGGCGGAAACGAAATTACGCACCGTGAACACGTCCGATCGATTGCCGGGAAAAACGAGTTTAGCCCGGCGGATTTCTCCTTCCTGTTCCGCAATGAATTTCCAAATCCAGAATCCTCGCTGACGGCTGATCGTCAATCGGGCCGATCCTTCTAGATAAAGCGACGGTCATCAGCGTCAGCGTCACATCGCGAGCGGTTCGATCGCGAACGGAGACGACGGATTAGTCATAAGGTAGTAGATACCGCTTGGTCTGAAGAGCGACTTGTGACCACCCATCATAGATGCGTGCGTGTCGTTACATAAACCCGACTTAAATTTAGAGAAACTGTCGCAGCTTCTCGCGAGGAATCCTACGTGACTAGTGATAGACTCGGCGAAGTACTGATACGAGCGAGCGTGAGAACACGAGCCGCCAAGATCCATCCCACAGCCGACTTGCTTTTGACCGCCGTTAGGATAAAAGTCAATATCTCCGATGGGTGCTGAGTAGCCAAGCAGACCACTGTTAGTATGGATGATCTCCACGTAATTCGCATCGTCTTTCGATATCCTGGATCCTGAACCTGACGACCAAAAGCCAGGCAAAGCTGGATCTAGTCCTGGAACGATAAATTTGCGCCATGACAGTGAATAATTATAATTAATTGATCGATTGAGACCAACATAATCAACTTTTATATTTGATAAATGAAACGAGCAATGACAACGTTCGATTAACACGTAAAAAAAAGTTTTTTTTCTATGAAAACGTAAAACTTTCTATAAAATAACGTATGCATATTGGATGCTTAATGCGTATCAAACATGAAAAATAAACGCATATTTCTAAAAAATTTGATAAACCTCACAAAATGTTTCTGTAAAAAGTAATAATACATTAATATTAAAAATATACTATCACATTTTTCTACATAAAAAGAAGGGAGAAATAAAATTCTTTTAATCGTTTATATAATCCCCAATGAGACTCAATAACGTTTGATAAAAAGAGTGGCTTCTTATCGCATACAAAAATTTTAAACACTAATCAGAATATTAAACATAAAGATACAATATATTTTATGCAACGTCAAATATCGTTCTTAGTCGAATATGAAAGCTATTAGATGTAAAATGTCAAGAACTTACCTACGGCGTAACCGATATCGGTGCTAGCGTTGTAAGCAGCGATTCCAACTACATGGGCACCAAGAGAGTGGCCGATCACTTTGGTTTCCCACGAATTCATTCCATACTTTACGAGAAAATCAATCATAGTGGCAACATATTGACCAACTACTGCGACACGCCCGCTAGCCGAAATATAGGACATGCTACTTATTGCACTCCAGTCGATGATAATAATGTTGTAATCGCTAATCTGAAGATAAGCTACAACATAAGAAGTAACAGACATTAGTAATAATCTAAGAAAAGTAACGAAAAGGAAAAGGTAACACTGTCTTGAGACTTCTAATCAATTTCTGTACAGAAAGAAATTAACATTCTATATGTTGAATTTCTATAATAATTCTCTTAAGTTACAAAACTAACTAATAAATATTTATACATTAATGACAAATAATCAAATACCGTCGCGAATTAAAATACACGATTCGCTTTTGCCAGAACTTTTCCATCCGTGAGTTATAATACGCGTCGGTTTTGTAAGATCGAAGTTGCTGTTCTTAAGAGCATCTTCGTCGTCGACATAGAGCTGCTCCGATTTGATGGGATTGTTTCTTTTGTACAGATAAAAGAGCACACTCTTTGATAAATCGCTGTCATTTTTATATGCACTCTGCTCGACGTGGTCGTCTTCCAATGTCAGCTTTACCAGGTTCTTGTTATCGTCGTATACATACGCTACTTCATTTTCAAATAATTCGTAATCCAATGAAGTAAAAATATCGTCCGAAAACACTTGCTCTTTCACTGGAAGCCCTGCGCAATCGAAGATACAAGATACATTGTATAATACAAAATGAGAAAGGAAATATATAAGAGGAATATATCAAATAAAACGAAAATATTGTTATAGTATAATGATTATCTTTCTATTCAAATTTTAAAAAGTTATACAAGTTAATATGCGAATTTAGAATGCAATAAATTCGACTTTTTACAGAAAAATACTTAAATATCTTTACCAGTTACAGTGCAGGCAAACAAGACACCAATTAGAACATGTATCTTCATGTTTAACATTATTCTATTGTTAATATCGCACATTCAGCCGCTGACTTATAAAGTGCCCCACTTGTATCAACATACTTATATACATATAAATTTAGCGATAAGATAAATTTCTTTTGTAGTATCCTAATTATAATTGATTATTTGATATAATATCTGAGATATCTTAATCAAATCGTAACATTTGCATCGATATATTTGCACAAATTTACTAAAATCTGAATTTCTTTTACATTTTGTTAAAATGTACGATACATTTTTTAATTTTTAGAAATAAATGAATGATTTAATATTTTTTTTATTTATGCATAGTCATTAATAAACTATTTTAACATGTACTGAGTATCAATGATAAGTAATAAGAATAAAACATAAAACGCAATTATATCATACAGTATATAAATAACGCAGTTCTAAACTTTATTGTGATTGAAAAGAAGAGAATTTTACTCAAGCTTTTAAAAGCTTAACACACAGAACAATACATACTATATATAAATTACTCGTTTCAAGTATTTTAAAAGTTCATAAATCCGCAAATTTATTATAAGTTCATTACAAGCATCAAATTTATTTAAAACATATCCTGATTCGCGTAATAAGTTTAAAATATTATAATTCAATCAAGATTATTAAATTAAAACAAATACGATTTGCTTATTATATAATGTAACTTCTTCGATAACATTTTGTGTAATATTTTTCAAAAAATAAGAAATTCTTATTTTGAGTATATGATAATGAGAGTTTCTCTCTCTCTCTCTCTCTCTCTCTCTCTAATAAATATAAAATATTTTATTTTTGTATATTAAATATAAAATTTTATTATCAAGAAAGAGAGAGAGAGAGAGAAAAAAATTCTTTGTTAAATATAATTGTTACTAAAAGAAAAAAATAAATTAAGTAATCACTTTCTTAGTAGTAGAATGATATTTTTCTGTGTGTACTAATGATTTTTAAAAATAAATAGAAATAAATTGCGAACAAGCTCATATTGATGATAACAGACACAATAAATTTCAAAAAGTCCTAATAATAAAAAGAGCACGATAAAAGAATTGGCAGAAAAAAACATTATATTATAAAGTAAGACAATATCTGTCGGAGCAAATCTTTAATGAAAGACCGATATAATATTGATAAGATGTCATTAATTTTTTTCAACGTTAATTATCTGATCCGTGTTTCGTCCAATTCTATCGCCATGTTGAGATTTACCATTTTTTTTCTGGTTTGTGCCGTAAATCAATTTCCTGTGTCCTCACTGAGATTATTTGATATATTTAATCAGCGGATGTTATTGATTTGACAAGTACTTTTGTTAAGATCAAGAGAATTGAAAGCCTAACGGGAATCCCACGTATAACAGAGATATTAATGGATATTTTATCGTACAGAAGAATTGTACACAAAACGCTAGAAATATGAAAATACAAATTAATACAGCGTAACAATTCGATAAATCATATAATTTAAATATAAAACGATTGGTCGGCTCGTATTCCGCACATTCCAATATCCCTTGAAAGAGTTTAATATTTTAAGGACATTATTATTCTCTATTATTATATTAATTACATCGAGTTAATATCGGGTTAATGATATAATTAAGCTATCAAGTAAATAGAGTTTTTATGCAATTCACGTTTTGATTGTAACCTCATTTTGGACAATCAATTATTTGTATATCAATTGCGTTATCCGCATTATCAATCATTCTTATAAAACATCAATAAGCGTTAATTATCCACATGTATCTCGTTTGATTTTTAAATGGTACTTTGAAATTCCATATGATATAAATTAAACATATGTATGTTTATGCGATAATATAAATATATAATACTGAAAAAGACAGATGCACATAAAAAAGTAATAATGCATTTTAATGCTAAAGTGCAACAAGAAACAGAAATAAGATTTAAGCGAGTAAGAAAAATGTAATATTTCTCTTATTCTTAATATACACTCAATCTAATCTAGTAAACGTTAGTTAACAAAGATCATCGATACATAGAAAGGAAAAATAAGAGAAATAGACTTAGAAACGGATATTGGATTGTTTTAAAAACGTCAGTGAATTAACAGTGACACATTAATAAGAGATATTAAAGATAATATTATATAATAGTTTCTTCTTCATATACGTCGATTTGTTATATCAAAACGTTAGCAAATCGGTTCGAATTTGTAGTACGGCTATATTGATGCTTATCTATGACATTTCGGAACACATTTTGCAATGTGCATAAATTTCAAATAGGCATTGTTGACAAGTATCAATGTCAAACATTTCACAGGGAAGTTCGCGATAACGAACAATATCAGACGATCTGATTGATCGGTATTTCGTTCTATGTGAGTCCTCGACTAGCAAGGTGGAAGTACGACGTGCGAGAAACGACTTACATGGACGACTAGGAAAATACGACCTCCTAAACGTGCGTGTTTTCCCACTGAGACATTTAATTCCCCCGTACTCACGGGTTTTTATTCGTAATTGAGTCCTACGGCGCGGTCCCCGTCGCGTTTACGTAAATTTTAAAATATTCCAATTAGTATAATGAAATTAGTGCGCTTATGAAAATTTCGCGGCATTAGCCGGGACGCGGGGAAAGACGATGTTAACGTGTCTATGAAAATTTTCATTTGCACATTGACGTGAGAGACTGTTAAACGAGCGCGGAAGGATTAAGAGACGGAAACCTGTTGTGGCGTGTGTTCTTTTTAAAAGCCGCGGTGAGTTCTCGCCCTCGGCGGTTACATTTCTCAGACAGAATCAAACAGGTTCGCTTCGTACACAGCGCGCGGGATAAAAACCAGTTTTAACGACCCGCTTGAAATTTTTATTGTACACAGAGCGCGCTCAGCGGAATGCATTCGATACAAATACTTTCCGATCTGTGGCGGCTATCGCCTTTGTTCCGATGCGTTTACAGGTGTTGAATATTAAAATGAGATGGGTTTATCGGAAAAATCGAGACGCGATCGGCTTACATTTTCCTCGTAAACTCCTCGTTTAATTTCGCCTATTGCGTTATTTGCAGACTGCTATGACGTAATTAACGGCAAATCAGCGATTAATAAATGTCATTATAATTTTTATATATTTCGATGTGTATTTGATACATTTATATATCGGGATAGATATTTTTCTCAAAAATTAGAACAATAAAAAGGAAAAATCGATTGGCCATTTTTTTTTAATTTTCGAATTCTCTCGGAAATTGATTTTTTTTTTTTCGTACATGAAAAAGAATAAAAAAGATTTTTTACACATTTTTCAGTAAGGCGTAGGTTACTATGCAGGAAGCGTGCAAAATTATGCTTAGATGACCGAAGACTCGACGTCCACGGTGCGGGCGCTTGCGTGAAGCTCGAAAATGAGGGGGACGACGGGGAGAAGCAAAGTGGGTGGTGGTCTGGGGGTGACGGGGGAACGGGGAGTTGGAGCTGTGAAAGCGAGGGCGCCTGCAGTGACTAGCCTCCATCGATTTACCGTGCGGCGCCATCTTGCCACCCTACGCCACGGGGGTTGACCACCCCTCTGCCACCCCTTTGCCCCCCTTCCGTCGCCGCCCGTCGGGGTCACCCCCCTCGAGGCAGAGGCAGACATTTTGAAAAATGATTCCGAAAGTCATCGTGGCCCGCACTGGCGTTTTTTAGCGGGCTCGACCCGGCCGCCCGGTCCACCCGACATCCCTCTCTTTTTCGCGCTTGGTCTTTCGCTTGGCATTCGAAGAGCAAGGGAAGAAAAAGCGGACGCGCGACAAAAAGAGGGAAAACTATCGCGGCAAAAGACGCGGAAATAAATGAGCGCGTAGCCGGAGTCTGCGTGTTCTGGTTATTAAGCCCTAAGTGATGAGATTTTCGCTACGCCGAGCACCAGCCATAACAAAACGCGCCAACTTTTTCATCACATCGAGTCGTAACGATCGTTCTTTTTTCACAAACAGCAACATTAATCATTTGCTACGTTTATCTGAAATCTCATTTCTAAGAATTCATCGACGTGACAGAAATATATATTTTCTTAATGTAAAAACGTATAATATAATAATAACTCGTAAAAAGTACAAATAATTAAAATACTTTTATTGTTTGACTTTTTGTCGAAATATCGACGGTTAGGGAAAAGGCTTGTTACTTTAATCTCTAAGGGGCGATATCGTCGTTGCGCCGAGAATTTATTATTGTCGCTGTATAATGCTGCGTCGAGCTATCTGTAATTATGCATATACGAGTAGAGATCTATCTATGTTCAAATACTAAACGGTTGACTTTTTAGAATTACTTATTTTCGAGGGACATTAATTTCCGTAACTGTAGCTGCTTATGTAGGCTGATTCGAATTTTGCGTTCATTTATATATGTGTGTGCATGTGTAGTCATCGATATTGGATTAAAATTACATCTTCCGACGAATAGTTTTCTATTATTTTTCTTGCCAGTGAGTTACGTTAGTTAGTTTGGATTAAATTACGGAGAACTTAAGGAGATCCCAACGATTTACTGAAAGGACGTGATATTTTAAATGGACGGTTGCAGCCTGTGGCTGGACATTCCGGATCAAAAGAGGCGAAGAACAAAGGTCGACAGGAGAGAAAGATTTCAATCGTGTCTACCAATCGCGGGATAAACAATACGGGGCTTTCGAGAATGTACGGTGCGGTCGATCGGCTCTCGATTAATCAGAAAAAATTCTTGTTTTCATGAAAAAAGATCACCATTCTAGACGATGGCGCAGAAACAAGGGACTCCGAAATCTCCTGGGAGTCGTACCTACGGTGTAGTAGTAAAATATATAAAGTGTGATAAGTGAATAAATTTTGATGTGCAAAAGTAATATTATATATATATATATATATGTATATATATATATATATGTCCAATGATATTTGTATTCAATTATGTATATATCCAACATTTATTTACACCACCAAGCTATCGTAACAGTGATCTAATAAAAAAATAATGAACAAGAGTTGACGCACATTTTTAAATAACATCTCATTTATATTCCACTCGGATAGTGTACGATCTGCATTGCGACGAAAGTATGTCAAAGAGAACTCGCGCGATATTTTTTTGAACAAATGCAACATGAGAATGATAAGAATAAATCCAGAGTAAATAAGGATGATAGAAAAAGAAGCAGAATACTTCAGTGGTGGCTCGCAAATGATAAAAATAGAAACATGATGCAATTGATGTGCGACGAAGAGTAAAGAAGATAAAAGAAGAAGAGAGAGAGAGAGAGAGTGACGTAAATAAATAATGTAAAATAAGTTTCATCTGGAAACAAATCGATTCGTACACAAGTTATCACAAAAACAGGCTTCATGTACGCATCCGCAATTGAATTTCGACGAGAATAATGGGCGATCGACAAATTTACAGAGTAGCGGTACATCGTCCTCGTTGCGCAATTATATTTTTATATCGTGCGTTTTACATATGCTTTACATTTAATTAATGAATGGCTACGTGCCACGATAACAAGGGGCGCGTGCCCTTTTTTTCCCATGCGACGTCCAGCGAAAATAAAAGAAAAAAGCTTTAGCGACACTTTGAACTTGATTGAGAAGAACCCACACAGTGGGATATAATTATTTTTATAATCGTATAACGTACACGAGTGAGACAGAAAGAGAAACGTTGCGTTAATTGTTGGCATCGAAATATCGAAAGTTAATGATATATGTTCAATTCACGAGTCCAAATCAATCCTGCATGGAAAAAGTAAAGTGCTTTTGATGAAAGAAAGTTGAAATAAAAGAATAGCATCTCAAACGACAAAAATGCAAGTAAGACTGTTCATAATATTCTTGTTCTATTACCGATGGGCTTAGTAAAAAGTGACACTTAAGCATAAGTTTAATATAAATATTGAAGAAAAATTAAGATCTATATATTAAGAATTCATTAACGATTAAATTAAGATATCTATTTGCCCTCTCCTCCTTTCTCCAATATAGAAAGAAGAACGTACTCATACGGCTGTGGTAAGACGCAAGAAGAAGTGTTGGATCAGGGCAAAAATAGGTTTCACGTTCGTACCGGTAATTGAATTTCGAGGAGGATAATGGGCGGCCGACAAATACGCGCGGTCGCGTTAGATCGCTTTCGATGTGTGGCGCGCGGGCATTCAGCCAGGCCAGGATGGATCCTTGATGGCTAGATTTAAAAAACCGTCCCCGTTTGCCACCACGTCCCGCATCCCGTTCTCCGCGGTATAGCCGTCGCCATGTGTTACGAGGGGGTGGCGGCGCTTCGTAATGGTGATATCGGCGATGGTAGTGGTGGCGGTCCAGTCGGCGGCCTCTATATAACTGATGGTGCTTCTGAGTGTCAGGGCCAGGCTGTCCACTTCTTTGCGTGCACATGTGTGCGTGCGTGTACGCGTGTTCAGGCGATTTGCACGTTGGCCGGTTTCTCTAAGTACAGTTAGATACGAATCATATGCAGGGTGGTTCCCCCAAATGCTTTCTTTCATATAACGCGGTCTTAAATCGATTTAAAGTAAACTTGTGATGAAAATATCAAAAAGACATTAAAAGTTCTTAAGTTATCGGCAAAATTGAAGCAAGCCATAAAAACTGAAACGAGTAATAAAACTTTTAAATTTTTTTTCTAATTTTAAAAATTAAGTCTACTTTAATAGATAATTATCTATAATTTATAAACATAAGAAATTATATATCATTCTTATATAATTTCGAGATTTACAGAAAATAAAATTATTACTGAACCACATTTCCTCTGCGAAAGATTCGTATTATTCTGAGAAAAGATTAATCGATAAAAGAAAGGATAGATAATTTAAAATATTTTATATAAGCAACATAAGACAGAAATCTTATTGAATTACATCTATAAGATTTGTATTATACATAACAAAAATCAAATTATTTCAGATTAATATCAGTATTTAATAATAAGAAAATGTGTTTCTTAATTAAGAAAACCTTTTTTGATAAGATTTTATCGTGTTTAAGACGAAGTTATAAATAAAATATATAAAACGGTTTTATATTTAAAAATGCATATATACATGTATGTGTAAATATTATATGTGATATAATATATAGGTATCGTATATAATATATGTGCATTTTTATTTCGGTATAATGTTATTAAAACTTAGCTTTTAACATATATGTACATATATACAATTTATTAAAAGTACGTTGGTTGCGTCAATTATAAAATCGATTAATTAATAATATTCAAAGACCAATCAATCTTCTGTATCAAAGTTTTGTTAAGTCAAAACAATTAGCGAGTTTTTGCTCGCTAAAAACAGTTATCAAATTTCGTCTTATCAAATTTTTTATTTTCTTGGATTGTATCTTCTGATAAGTTAATAAAGCTCGCTTTCTAAAATTCATTTTTCGTAATTTTCAACACATATCGTATCAATCACGAGTTATTAATTAACATCTAAAGACCGATCGGCTTCCGAGGTAAGAACTTTATCTGCTCGATTAACGTATCTGTCTTATCGAAGTTATTTTCACTCGAAGCTCTGCTTCGGTGCTCGTTGTCGCGTGTTTCCACGGGATTACCCGTTAAGCGGTGCAAGTAGAACTCCGGCTTCATCGATGATATTGAAAAGGAAGGTGGGAAACGTAGTCGGCGCGCGCGGTAGAGGGCGAAAATAAAAGAAAACGCAGTCGGTACGACGAGTCAATTAAGGTCGATCGAGGAATCGTCCTCTGCCTATCGCGCATACACGTGCATAAATGTCCACACACACATATATAAACATATATATATATATATATAATACATATATATATGTACGTATGTAAATATATATGTGTATGATGGATCTATTGAACGGCTGGCGAGAGCGAATCCGCCGAGCGTGAATTGAACGAGTGCGAAAGAGAGGTCGGAAGCTGGCAAGAGGGAAGGCACAACGGGGAGTTCCGGGGTCAAACGTTAATACGCGTATACAGGAACGAGTGAAGGAACGATGCCAGGTCCAATCCTCCTGACAATAATCGGATTGATTAAAAGTCGCCGTCGTTCACCACCACGCAAACCGCCGTATTCGTACGCGAACATGGGATCGCAAGCGAGCGCGGTACTCGGGCGCTGGTATGCGAGCGATTTATAGATGCGTTTTATATACGTCTCGCATACGTATATTCACGGCGTACCGTGTATATGACGAACGTGAAATCGCGTTCGTGGGCACACCCGATGAAAAGCGCCACGTCGCGTCGTTGCGTTCGCCGTTAATGAGCTCGTAATTTCGCGCGGTCAGATTGTACTTTCATGACATACAACGTAAAAATTGGCGAGAACCGGTTTCCGTAAGAAAAGCGTGTGATCGAGAGAAGTATTTGAATCATTCATGACCAGTCCGGCTTGAAAGCGCGTACGAGTAGATGCGTATTAACAGTGATCGGTCATCAGAGCTAATATAACCTTATCTCACTGTTATCTCTCTTCCTCTATTGTGCATGGAGAGAAAGGGCATTCGGCAATCTTGTAATTATTCAGCAGGAGACGCGACTGTATCAAAGCGTCGTTCTAATTCCATTAGGACCTGAGTAAGATAATTCGTGATTACGGCGGGTCTGAAAGGTAGTCCGGGAGGGACTGAAGAGAGACGAAGCCGAAGGTGGGAGTTCACCTCGAGACAAGGCGGTGGATCGATATTTTTGACTGCAATTTAGTCTGCATTTAATCAACGTTTAATCACCTCATCAACGGGCCAAGTTAATCCGAGCGAGCTACCTACCGCTGCAGCCGCTTCTATGTATGCCCTAGCACGACGACGCCATGTTTAAACTCATCATTATTCGGCGCACTAATAGAGCCGCACCGAGGAAAATTCTCTCGGGATTCTGACTCGCGTAAAAAGGTGAACGAGCCGCGCTGAATAGCGATCGAAGGCTGAAAGGCTGCATGTCCAAACCGGCGCGCCGAGAATTGAAAGAACGTTATATTTTATGAAGCTCTATTTGCAGTAAATTGTGAAATAAAATAGTAACTCGAAGTATATGTAAACGTTTCATTTTATTCGGATATTCAGTATCAAATGTTATGCAAACCATATCCTGAAGATTTTGCAAAATTATTAAAAATATAATAAAAAATTATTAGATATTCATGTTTTTGGAAACATAAGAATTTGTCTCTCATAATTTGTTACAAATGACTTATGTCAAAAATCCGAAATTCTACATCTCAATACTTTTTCCCTTAAATACTTAAAAAATGTTTAATGCGCTATTACGTTAATATCACCGAAAGAATCCCAAGACCTAACAATAGTAAAACTGGTAGACCGTCCTTTTAATTGTGTAAAGAAATTAACGCAGTAAAGTCCGCTTCGCATTTAGCCCTTTATGGGCCACAGAGTCGTTTCGAATGTCTAAATTATCAAGGGCCGGTCCTTCGAGTTCAGGGCCGACCCTGTCTCAACCGGGGTTCTCCATTCCTTTCAGTCCCTTAACGCCCAACGCGGCTGCCGACCTCTATAAATTCCCTCAGGATTTTTCTTTCCTCTACTTGCCTTAATTAAAGCGCTCCCTAGCTAGCCGTATTACTACGCCTATGGACCCGCCCTTTCGCGTCACATTTACCCCTAGCTATGACATTTCCACTCCGGACAGGTACATGACTCTGACTAAATGTTAGAGAGTACGCGAAGGATGTTGAGCCTTTTAAAATTACGTAACGATTATGTTACACAGAAATACACTTGCATCCGTTTTATACTGTCACTTACAGGAAATATAATCAAATGCCTTAGAACGTTTCATTTATATAACAAAAAATAGGATATAAATGAAAGTCATGTAAATGAAAATCGGATATACGTTTAATATAATTATGACTTTAACAAAAAAGAATGTGGATTTCTTTCAGTTTATTAATTGTTGAATGTTAAAATATAGAAACAATTAAAACATGCTTTAATGCGTTCTTTAGCCAATTATCTACCACATGTATATATGTATCGTATGTGTGTGTTATTACAAATAAATCATTAAATTCATTCAAACGTCTAAAAAAAAAACTTGGATAGATTTACTCGACAATTTCGTAGACACCTGGCTTTGTTATTTATTTGCAGAAAGTCATCTCGCATAGCAAAAATGGCATTTTCCGTCGTAGTCGGGAAAGTTTTGCGAGTCGAGGGCGTAAGGAATTCCTTAAGCTGAAAGCATACGTGTCCCCATCCCCAGTTTAAAAACTTTCATCCCTTCTACGAGTGCGCTGGTGTGGGTGGTGGTTGTGAAGTAGTTTGAAAAGTTTTCGCGCGCAAAAAGCCGAGCTTTTCGCACTTTTCTTCGTCGTCTGCGCGAAAGGATGCGCGCGGTATTGTCGAAGGAGGGTGAAGTCGTAGAGAATGGTGGAGGTGGAGATGGTCGTGCGATGTTAGTGGCGACGGCGATGTTGGGGGTGGCATCTGAGGGTTCGAAGAAGGAGCTCCGAGAGTGGGGAGATCGACAGATAAGAGGAAATGAGAACGAGAGAGACGGAGCGAAATAGCAGAGAGTGGGGGATATCAACCCTTCGCAACAATAGAACGAAATATTAAAATTCTTAGGCAAAGTGGTGGAATATTTCAAGAATTAATTTTAAAGTTTTTATACAGATCGGCTTTTTTTTTTAAAGAAAATCGCAAATATTTTTACAATGAGTTGCGTTTAATTGTATTTTATTTTAAAGGAAATAAAAAGTTTCAACTTGGCTTTATAGAAAAAATACGTGTTGAGAAAAGTCGTATTTTATTAATAATTTTATAATATGTAAACATCGACAGCTGTCAATCGAGATGAGTAATCATGAGATAATATACAAATATTTACAAAATCAGCTATAACTTTATATCTTCGTTTCAATTGCTATTGTAAATGTACATCAGTTGGATGAAATATTTTACACAATTTATATATTGCTATCTAAAATTACTTTTATATTGTTCTTTTAATAATGATCTTTTTATACTAATAAATATCAATCGATAGCTTTCTCAAATGTCCAATGATAATAAATACGTCCCTTCCATAAAATGAATTTTGTACGAGGCAAAAGATAGGCCGTTTATTCTAAAGGGAATATTCAATCCTGAAAAAAGACGCATTAGACGAAGTCGAGCATCTCCATTGCGATGCGACCTGTTCCGAGAATTTAGAGTGAACTCTACGAAATCGCACCTTCCTATGTAGGCGCGCGCGTTTACATAGGGTGCAGGTGCAAACGGGGGTTCTATTGGTAAACCGTGGTAGGTGATAGGGACACACAGGGCGGCATCACGAAGTACCTATGTACAGCACACGTAGTGCCGTGAAAGAGGATCGGCGAGCTAGAGCGAGCGACGGGTAGCCGCGCGGTGAACTAGCTGCTATCCTCGAGAAGCTTTTGCAAACCGAGTCGAACTTGTCGCTTGCGTTGTGTGCGGTGCTGATGGTGGGGAAACTGGTCGGTCGATGCGCTCGGTCGCTGCTGGAGCTGCAGGGGGCTGTTTTTGCGGGTGTGGCTTAACGGCACCCCCTGTCGTCCCACTGACCCTCGCCTCCTTGCCCCAGGAACTACCAACCCTCCTCACCGCGCTCAACTACCTACTTCCCCCTCGCCCCCTTTCAGCTTGCCCGCGGTCCTTGTGCTCGCCTTCCTTCCCCTTTACCTATTCTCACCCACCCCCGCGAGACCTGCCACCGACTACTGCCCGATCTAGCCCCCGAGGGCGACCATGAGCGCGAAACTAGAGTTACCCGATCGCGTCTACGTGATCAGCAAAGTGTACTTTTCGGAAAATGCGCGTGAAATATGGGAAACGACTTTCCGCGACTTTTACGTGCCCGCCATACCACCCGATGAGTTTGCATTGTTTGTGTGTAGTCACGATAGCGCGCACTATATTTCGACTATTACTGGAGTTTCGCACATGCATTCGCGAGATTAACTTTATGCTCAGTTTGATGGCGAAAGAAATTGTAGCCCTTCCCGCGCGAATGCCGTACAGAGATAATGCATTTCGCTTAATTCTTTCACAGTTCCTTTTTTTTAAACAACTCTGTAACGGAATCGAATTGAACAAATATACCTCCAATAAAGAAGGGCATGCTTTTCCAATTTGTTATCAATCAGTATTGTATTCATATAAAAGTATAAATAGAAGAACGAGTTGACCAATATCTTTCCAATTGTAAAATAAATTAATGTATAATGTATTTTTCCTTTTTAATTAATGCCAGGATAAGAACATATATCAAGTGTATACTTAAAGAAAATACTCGATATGATGAGAGATCGAGAATATTGATAGTGTGAATGTGACTCAGTCAGAATGTGTTGAAAAAAATTTATCATATCGCAACAAATTAATCGTGCGATAAAATCTATCACCGAACATATATACAATAATTCGATGTTTCTATTAAATCTTTCGTATAGAATTTTAAAAATAATCTATATATATATATATATATATATAATTCATATAAACTATAATAACATATAGTTAATATTTGTCAAATATTAAAGGAAATATTCTATCAAATGATATCTTAAAAAACATAAAAAGTTATTCTATAATTCTTCTTGTAATTCATATATAGGGTATTGTTTCATTAAATAAATCAAGCAGAAATACATAGATTAATTAAATACGGTTGATTATGAAGCATTTAAAATAAACTGATTTTATAAACAAAGATTATGACATTATTTTTTAGTATATTAGAAATAAGTTAATAAACAAGTACCATTTTTTTTACAAAAAATATGTTAATTATATAAATTTATTATTTTGAAAGAAAATACTCTTTTTATTGTAGATAATTATAAAACAGTCGATAAGCTAATCAAACGCAAATCACTGTGAAATATTTGAATTGGTAGAGATATGCATCTTTTTATATATTAATATTGTGATATTTTAATTTATAAAATGTCAAGAAAAAAAATTCATTTATCAATGAATTATCAATCAAATTCTTCATCTGACAAAGCCAAGTTTATCTCACGATAATTTCGTAAAAATATTACAACTCGCAAGTTCGAGTATACGAAAGTCGAAAAAAAGTCGAGTAAGGACATCAAGACGTTCTACTAATTATAAAGACAAGAAGGGGTCTACTTTCGTTTCCACGACACACCTTGATTGTCATAATTTTCTCTAATTAGCGTCTTTCAGTAGAACAATATGTTTTCACTCTCATGATTCCGCGTTCCGCTTTCGCGTCGCCCATTAAGACACAACATTGTGACCGAAAATAAATGAAAAAGGATCAGCGAGAAATATTCGTGACATTGAAACAACGTCGATTTTTATTGTGGACTGCTACGCGGGCCACGGCCGTTGCCCGACACGGTTTCGATTGTTGCTTTTCTCTCTCCTCATCCCGTTCCCTTTCCCTCTTTCCACCCTCTTTTTTTTCGCTCCTCTGCGTCGCGTCGCGACACACGAAAACAGCTGTTACTTCACCGCTGGTCGACGCGGTCGCGCGTCGCCTCGCCGCTGCGGCGGCGCAAACGCGAATTCGAATTCGCTCTTTTTCATTGCGCGTGCCACACGCATACATCGCGGACTCAGTGCTTCGACCTCCTACGGTGCATCGACCACCATCCACATACTCCACACCAACGCGCCTGTAACGCGACTGTATCACCTTCCACGCGGTTCTGACCGCGCGAGTCG
The DNA here is from genome assembly GCF_001594075.2 of Trachymyrmex cornetzi. Lineage (NCBI taxonomy): Eukaryota > Metazoa > Arthropoda > Insecta > Hymenoptera > Formicidae > Trachymyrmex > Trachymyrmex cornetzi. The sequence continues at coordinate 959,064 of NW_017298983.1, forward strand.
TATTTTCCGTGCGCGGAATAGGCGCGCCTCTCGTAAAACCATAACGCGAATGCATCGATGGATGTTCACGCGCGTTACAAATTGCGCGTACGCGTATATAGAAAATAGAGGTGTCGTAGATCCCTCTCTTCTGGAACGTACTCGCGCTGCCGATCCAAAGTGAAATCGACGCTTTCGCTTTTTACGCGTAAATTCTAATTCGGAACAAGAGAGCGCGAACAAACACGAACGATATATATATATATATATAGATTAACAAAATCACGAAGGTATTAAAATTTATTTTGTATTTATGAAACGAAATTCGAACTCCGTATACGTTTCGAATAGTAAACAGAAAATATTAATTATATAAGTTACGAGCCAAGTTTCAAAATAATTAGCTGCGTTTAGCAGAAAAAGCAACTTCGCAAGAATTGTAAAATTAATTTTGCTTTTAATTCTTCATTGATTCTAAATGTATAAATCAATTATATTAAAAAATCTTACAATAATTGTGTGTGCAAAGCTGCTCTTTTTGTTGAACGTAGACATTGTCTTTTTTATAATGTAATGAATAGATAATGACAACGCATTGCACGATTGCACAATCAATAAATTTGTCATATGAATAAGTTATAGGTACTGATCAAGTTAACAGCTGCCTTTTCTTAATGAACGGGGTCAAACCGGACATGTGTTCCAAGTAATGATTAACCGTGTGACTAATTAGAAGAAAAAAAGCGAGTCTGTACTCAGAAGTGCAAACATAATTAGGGCCAATCGGGGGGGGGGGGGGGGAGAAATAAAGAAGAAAGGGTAACTGTTTGAGGACACACGATCCGCCTTCCTCCGGAGTCTACGATGACCGAGTGGTCATCGTTAATGGCGTCGGTAAAAAGTGTTTACACGCGCTTTACAAAGACCAGGGACCCGCCCAAGATCGGAGCTCGACACGATGCCTTATGAAGCGGAAAGAAAATCTCACTGATAAATTAAAGTTAAGTCATGTAAAAGTATCGGTTTAATTACAATTCTGTCGATGAACGCGTTCGAGCTTAAATTCCTTTAATTCATTCGATATACATTAAAATTGGCGGATTATTAATATTAATGAAGAATATTCTGTTATATATAGAGACGCGCTCGCTTCTTAAAACGGGAAATAAAATACCTGTTGGAAAAACTACCGTTTAATATTAAAAACTAAGTGTGCCGCTTAAAAATTATTTAAATGCATGCACATTTAATGTGTATGAAATTAGTGCTTCTTGCCTCCACCGTGCATTAATATTATGAAACGTAGGTATCTTATTTGCATTTAAGCGTGATGCGACTTTAACGCGCTGTCCCGTATCGGGAGGTGAATCCGAACCGCGCGAAATAACGAAAGGTGTTGGCTGCATAGGTGACGAGCTGATAGAGTGGCGTTTGCTAATCGTAACGGTATTTTATTCGAACTCGTCAAGAAAATATTGGCCGAAATTGCCGGTGGTAATGGAGCAATTAGCGCGAAAACTGGCAACCAAAGGGAATCGGTTTGACAACAAAATTGGACGACACTTCCGGCGCCGCGGCAGCAAAGTCGAACTCGACAAATAGAGGCATTATTCACTGTTCACACGTTATGCCACATGTATACGGGCGCGTACAACACGGAAAACGTACGTATCCGGCGTGGAAGGAGAACAAAAAGTGGGAATTCGTAGCCGCGGATAATCGAGTTTACCGCATGTTATAGAGCGTTAAAATTTCCGCGGGCATTCGATCGTTCTTCCAGTCTCTCTCTCTCCCTCTCTCTCTCTCTCCTCATCCCTTCTCTCTCTTTCTCTCCCTCTCGTTCTGTCTCATCGCATCGCTCTCATCCTTGCTCACGCCGCGTCGCTGATGGAGACGAGCTCAGTGTCCGCTTACAGGTCGCGTCAATGGTCGAACAATCGTCGGACTATTAGCAAACTATTACAATATCGATGGCAGCCGATGGGTCGATAGATACACGAGCCATCAGCTGTTGCGCTGATCGGATATCTCCGATAGACTGGAGCTGCCACGGCTATACAACGACCATCGTCATTCCCAAATTGTTCCTCGTAGATCATTGGGTCCAACTTGGCAATCGGGAACAGTGAGACGACGTGGATGTATCGCCCTTGAAAGACCTTCTGATTAATTCTTTTCTTAACATTTATTCTTCACGTCTTTGCTATTTTAATGTCAACTCTTCAAATTTCACCTCTAGCTATTCGATAATTCATATAGTAAAACACAAATTGAACAGAGTTCCATATTTCCAGTGTTACAGTTATTTCTTCGAATATTTTAAATATTGCGGTATCCATTTTCGTATATTTATACTGGTTAATTTTATTATTCGGAGTATCGCAAGAATTGTTTACAGAGAAAAGAAATTCCCGGCGCAACATGTGGTCGTCCATAGATTATTTCGTTCTCGGATCCGGTTCTCAGTACCATAACAAATCGAGCGCTTTTAAATAATAGACAACATCGTTATCGGGATTGTAACAATTTATCCTGGCGGTTCGCTTAAAAACGTTATATAACGTTAACATTTGCCTTTCGTTAATGTTACGCCAACAATCGAGCAATAATCAGAGAGCTGCTTTATCTCTCTTCCTCTTCCTCTCTCTCTTTGCCTAAAACATTTTCATTATACATATTGTTTAATGCCTCTTTCGTTCGGAACAATTTCATTGGGCAAAATTCCTACGTTATATCGTGCAGAGTGATATCGTCGAGTTGTGCAATTTTTATTGTCCCTCGAGTGGACGGACTGTAAAATGTTGGAAGAAAAGAAGGAAAACAACGTGATGTAAATGCAACACCGACCTACGGCCGGTCCAGCTTAGGGAATAATTTGCCCAGTAACTCATTCCGCTATAAAAATATATCCAATTACAAAACTCAAACTATCTGCTCCGTTTACCGCCAGTATCACAAATCACCTTTTTCTATTGAATATCTGAATCTACCCCGAGCCTGTGTTCTCGAGGGTAAAGAAATTCGTGTACTATTACACTGAATTAGATACAACTTGGCTATATTGCATATAATATTAACAATATTAATAATAATAACACTAATAATAATAAAATTCTGAATAAAATTAAGTGATGAAACTTCTCTTATTAATTAAACTTTGTACGCGGAGAAATAATTAATACGAAGGGCGACAGTCTCGCCAGTTGTGCCAGTATAAAATGCATTCTTCTTGGTTGCGCTTTGATCACGTAGCGGAACATTTTGATAAAATGTAGCATGGCGGCGAAAAAAAGTACATAAATATACGACGCGTCAGTACATAAATGTAACCCCGACCTAGGGGAACACCCGTGGCGGGAAAAGAGGCGGAGGAAGGGCCGCGCGTGATGCGCCATTCGAAATCGATTCCTGCAACGCGGCGTTGCAGCCTTCGATGAACGGGTCACGACCATGGAAATATGAATGAAAAACGGCTCCGCGCGGTTCTTCGGGAAAAGCCCCGCTTGGAAAAAAAGGAGGCAAACCACGTTGCCTGGCCATCGATCGGCCACGTGCTCGGCACCTGTTCGACTTTGCCGCCTTTCCCGATGCACCTTCTATAATACTTTCATTGAGATCTCTTCCTCCTCTGAAACTCCTCGAGTTTTAATATCGTCCCACAAAAGAATTACTTACAAAGATATATTGCAAAATGGCACGAATTTTTCATTACTATACGATTTTTGGTTATATGAAAATTGTTTCGTTGACATTCCATGCTTTTTGCGGTTCGTATTTTACTACGCTACAAAGTTTTTGCATGCAAGAAATAAGAAACCATTATCTTATGGCCGAATAATGTTATTAATTGCCTTGTGTACATCAAAGATTATATCATCATGACTCTTATTTAACAAAAGCTGTGTTTAAAAGGAAGGATTTTGCATGGCGACGTTTTGTCACGTTCCTTCCGCAATTGTGCTCTCTCCCACATGGGAGGGATGTGGAGAAATGTCGTCCACCTCGACGTTTAATCATACTTAAGTTCCTGTTTGGAGAACGCTCCCGCGCTTGAATGTCAGACAGCCCCGTCCAACTAATTATGAATTTCTGTAGACCGCAATCAATTTTCCCCGGGAACGAAATTGCCGGTAAATTGGCGTCGTCGGAGCTGATGTCCAACTATGCTTCCGGACTATCCGTAGTGGTGCCCAGACGCTGGGGATCACGCTGGCTCTTTGTGTTCCGGGGGTTACTATCGGGTAAGGTGGAAGGGAGAGATCGGACTGATGCCGGTCGAGGTTAGAAGAGAGACAGGAGATAGGGTGGTTTTTGGTAGGTGGGTTCTACAAAGGCGGGAGGGTGCCCGTGGGGGTGGACCTAAGCGAGGATAAAGGAGAAGGAGAAAGCACACACAAGCATGGTGTGTAGCTCCTCTTGGAGAGGTGGGTCGGAGGACGATCAATAAGGAGCATCGCTGGTGGGGGGTCTTACCAGGACCTCAAGCTACCCCCCACGTTGTCCTGCTTAGGGTGAGGGTCCGCAAGAAAGAACCGAGAAAATATTCTGAAAGGGGTCGACCGTCGTGTACGTATGCGTACATGTTGGTGATCTCAGTCCGTGAACTTTGGCTCCCACCATCACGCGGATCACATATACACACGTTTATTCACGTATACATTGTCCCATCGGCACGAATACGCGCGGTCCAGGCGGTCTCCACGTGTATCCCGAGATGACGGTGGCCGCGTATATACATATACCAAGTTACGAGAGATGCGAAGCTCGTCGGGAGAAAACCGAGAAAAATTCCGAACGAAGGAAAGCCAGAGGAAAAAAAATTGTACGTGCAATTACCCATCCCCTAGACACGTGGGAAAGTGGGATTCCTTTGGCCAGCCAGACCTTCTTTCTTTCTCTCAGCAGCAGGTTCTTTACGCGGAACAAACTAATCTCTTTCCTTCGGCTAAAAAAAAACTTGCTTGACGTTACGCCTTGTCTTGGTGTAAGAAACGTCGAATAAAGAGTCGTGAAATGAATGCAAATACGTTTTACGTATTACGGAAGCACGCGTCCTACGCGCGACTCGCTTGTTTTCTCAGGAAGCTCGTGGAGAGCTTTTTTGTTGGAAGTCGAGCGTCGTGCACCTGTTTGAATGTACCTTCCAGTAGACACGCGGCGCGTTCTTTTTCTACTGAAAGACACGGTCAGTTGAAGTATTCAAAACCAAGATTTTTATAACTTCTACTATCTCGTAATATAACTTATGATCGAATCATTCTATCGATTGATTGCTTAAAAACAATTTTTTTAAAAACGTAGAAATAAAATTATACTAATTTTATATTTTTATGACAATATCTTTCGTTTTATTTTAATGGATAATCTTGTAAGCGATACATCATTATATGAGAACCATCGCAATAAATAGCGTCTCTAGATGTATTTTACTGTAGAATAAAATCTTTTACGAGCGCTTTATGGTCACTCTTGGGATCGAATCTGGTGTTCGAGATCCCGGAGAATAATCATATAGGGGTACGTCGACTAGCAATCATCCGGATAAAAAAAAGATGACCGCAACATCGTTATGGTCAGATCGTTTTAAATCTAATTTCCGACGGCCATCGTGCGCGCATCGTACACGATAAGGGACGTCAAGGAATCAGTGTCAATTAACGATGATGAAAGCAAAGGCTTGCCAAGTTACTGGTGATCGCGTATGAATATTCATCCCGTTCGGACAATTTAATAGATCACGGACACCGTCGATGAACTACGAAGAAAGGGGTGTGAGAAAGAGAAAAAATATCGCGGCAAGAAAGAATTCGCTTGTGCGTGTGTCCACGATTACGTCCATGTAAGTGACTCTATCACAACGAAACACCGACGACGAGGAGGTAAACCATACATACACGTACACGCGCGTGCACATACACGTATGTGTCTCTGCGTGTATGTACACGTGCATGCGTTTATATATATGTACCCAACGGAAGCGTCTAATCCATCGGGTGGGCATTGTTGTCAGACATATTGGGGTTTGTTCTTGAGGCAGCCAGAGAGAGGAGGAGATGGAGGTGGCGAATGAGGAGATGGCGGAAGGTGGTCAGGTGGGTGGTTCGAAAGGGGGTGGGCCTCGGAAAAGGGGGAGGGGGAGGGTGGTTAGCTTTATTGATCTGTAAGACTGCCAACCTACGGACTCTGTGCTTACCCGCGCTCTCCTCTTCGTTCTCTACATTCTCCACCACCGCCTTCTCTTCCTACGGTGGACCTACTCGCTCTTTCTCGCTTTTACCCCCATCTCTCTCTCTCTCTCTCGACTCATTTCGGCTCAACCTCTCTTCCTCCCTCACGCGCGCTTCTCGGGCCTTGCAAACACGCACACCAATCCACATTGTCACTCTCTCGCTCTCGCCATTCCCTTCCGTCTCACTTGCCTGCGTTCCTCATCCCTGCGGTACGTCCCGTAAGCTCTACGTACCTACTCTAGCCACCCTTAACGCTGGCTTAGCAAGGGACAACCCCCGACCACCGCCACCGCCATCCACCGCCGCCGCTACCCCCCGGGTCGCCCGTCGTCCTACCCATCTCTGCCACCCCACCGCCTACCCCCTTTTCTCTTCTCGCCGACGGTCCTCCCGGATTCACAACCAGCTAACCAACACGCAAGTCGCTTAAATCCACGCTCAACCTAGTCTCATTGTGTTTGTGTAACGCCCGAAGACCGCACGGACAATGCGCGTTTGCCGTAACTTTCTCGGCGCTCACCTCAACGAATTTCCTCCCCTTGCACTTTCTTTTACCCTTTCTTCTGCGCGACTTTTTCGCCGCACCTTTTGCTACATCCGCCGCTTTTCTTTCATTGATGAATACCGATTAAGTTTGGACGAACGAGCTTCATTACATTCAATATAGATTTCGATTAACTTTACAAAATTATTACTGAAGCATACTTAAATGTCTTCATTAAATCACTTATTGCATCCGTGATATTAATATTGCTGACACGATTAATTATATTTCTGCGGGAAGTATATTACCAATCATACGAGCATTGGCATTCAATAAAATTTCAAAGCAGATTGCAACATAAATAAAACGATACTATATTTTTATATAATTACAAAAAAGTAGCGACATTTGAACAACAGTTTGAGCGGTATTGGCGCTTTATTGCCGCTGGCATATTTGTATCGGACAGCAAAGTTACCTGCTGATGCAATGTCCAAAAAACCGGAAGAGAATCGACGAGCATACGTGACAACCGTTAACTTTACAACTTTGCATTCGTGATATATATACATATAATTTATATATATTTATAATCATTATTCAGGTCCAACGTCCTCATTCCCTTCTGCTTCACGCTCATCTATCATTCTCTCTCTCTCTTTCTCTCTCTCTCGCGCGCGCGCGCGCGCTCTCGCTCTCGCTCTCTCTCGCTCCCTCCCTCTTTATATCTACGTGCCTTTACTCGAGAATGTTACGGTGAACAGGATATAAGCGATTTTGAAACGTTTCCCCCTCTACCATGTTTTACCCTCCCCGTGAGAGTTCTCCCCATCCATCTCCTCAGTCTTTCCTACTCCCCCGCGCATTTTTCTTACGTCCCCCTTTCCCTCCCGTCATGTGTTCTCGGGCTCTTCCAACCTTCGTCGACCATCACCACCGCGCGTACCACCACACGCTCGGCCGCGTCTACACGCACGCGTCGATGAGCACCGCCATCCCTCCTATGACGTGAGATTAAATTCTAACGGGCCAGCTCCCCAACGTACAGGCATTTTTCTTAGCTCGCCGGGGAAAGGACTACGTGCCTAAATTAATACTCACTCCTACGTAGACGGTCGAGGGTGGACACTAACGGCGAGGATTCACACGTATACACGAACTCGCGCGTATGTTTAGGACCACGGTAACCGTGATAGTATTCGCAACGCCATACGGGCATTTCGACCCCCCGTTGAATTTCTAGCGGCCATTATTTAGCGCGCTTAGAACTTGCTGCCCGTGGGGTAATGGCGCCCTTCCGTACACCGTAGACCGTAGTATATACCGGTAGGATAGCCAGAACGGGAGGATAAGAGAAGGCGGAGGAGGACGAGGAAAGAGGATGAGGAGGGTTAGGGGTTTGCAGCACAACCTCGCAGCAATCTGGGAATTCCTGTTAGTTCTTTGGGCGTAATGACTCAACCCTTCCCGACAAAATTACGGCAAGAGAGCGCCGGATGAGAAACGAACGGTGATTACGTATGGTGACGATAGGAGTACACGTACGTACGGAAATGTATATACCGTGCCGTACCGCCGTACGAGTACGGCGGAGTCTTGGGAAAAGTCAAACGGGATATTTTAAAGCAATTAATTAAGGCCGCGGCGGAAGGAGTTCTTCTATTATCCGGCGAGAGCACGTGAGGTCGTTTCTCGCGATGAATTTCAGCGGACACCGCCTGAAGGCAAATACGAGGAGCCAGAGTTACGTAATGCTTTCATTACTCCGCTGTACGAAGCTCCCTTGCTTAAATAATCCTCGATTTAATACTAATTATCCGCGATTTATAGAATCACTTGAAATTTTTACATTATTCGAATAATCCATAAGAATAGTGTTAACCGGTGCATTTGTCGCGGTATATTTGAATGAGATCTTTTGTATCACTTTCACTTTCGATTTCGTTAAAAGAAGTAAAAGTTGAAAAAAATATAGGAAATACATACCCAACGATTAAAAAAAAAATTCGAGTATTTTTTAATTAATTTTACAAGATTTTTTAAACGTTTAATTTAGAACAATTTCCTATACACAAATAAAATGTAAATAAAATAACTTTCTACTTTTTTAAAGCTCTCCCATGAAAAAGATAAACTTCAAGGAGCACTCTTCCTGTCTGCAATCAAGAACCCACGGACCGAACATAGTGTTTTCTACTCAGAGTGTACCGCTCCGACGGACTTAGATTTAGGGGCTGCTAGTTGGAGGCAGTTCGCGGGGGGTGGCGGCGAGCCCGGTGAGCCGAAGGGATAGAAGAGGGGCGAGGTATATGGGGGGTCGGCGAGGAGGGAGGGTCGGGTTGGTTCACATTTACATAGCGGACCCGGCAGGACTAGATGACTAGGCGGTGGGATATTAAGAGGGAGAAAGGGGGTAGGTGGTGGCAATTCTGGCAACATGGCCGCGACCGAGCCGCGCGACGTACACCAAGGGAGCTCCTGGAAAAGGGGGAGAGGGTGGCTGAATTTCCTATGCCACCGCCACCTTCTCTCGCATCGACCACCCACCTTCGTCAAGCCACCCACCTCCGCCCCCTCCTCTTTTCTGGGATGGGTAACCCATCCCAGAGTCTGCTTAGACGCGATTTCTCGGACCTAGCTTTATTCGATTATTAAGGACCGCTATTGGATTAAACGCGATTCCATTCCAAGCGCGGTTCTGCGACTGATTTCAGCACCCGTCGTCGCCACCACCCACTTGACTCGCCTAACTTTCCCTCGCTCTTTTTCCGACTTCCTGTCTCCGTTCGTTCGTACTGCGCCGTTGATTGGTCTCGATGTCAGAGGGGGTACCTTTCCTCTACGGATACGGCATGCCACGTTTCAACACGGAATAGGGAAGAGGAGGTTAGCCAATTAGATCCGCGACCGCGCGAAATCGGGCGTACAGCGGCGAATTGCAGCGTGACAGAATTTCTCGAGATATAGACACGTTCGTTCGTTCACGAAATGAATCTTTTCTGTTCTAGAGGTATCCTTGCTTGTAACAATGATTTTTATGTATTTTTATTTGCATTAAATTTACAATTTATTAAAGTCTTTTTTTATTTGCATTAAATTTACGATTTATTAAAGCGATTAAAAATGCGAGTATTACAAGAACAAAAATAGACTTTTAAGAATCCTGCAAAAGAAATTAAGTTTTTCTTGTCATTTTCTACCATACAGCTTATCATTTTATTTCCCTGTTTTTTTTTTCTTATTCATACTGCTGGATATTCGTAAAAATCGATGGTTGCATTTTTGCTCGATGTTGTTTCCGCTTTTTTCTCGAGACGTTCACATTATCTCACAATCTATGAAAAACCTTGCGATACCGTGCATGGAACAATATTCAACATACCGCGCAAGAATAGATACGCATTTTTTTTCTCCGAATGTTCACCGACGCGGTGTAACAGCTCGGTATTTCTCAACGCGAGTAAGGCGGACGTTAATCCTCGTCGCTGTAACTTTCAACGGCGGTAACTCATCCGATCAAAACCGTGAAACTTGGAGGCACGAGGCTTAGTCCTAATTTAAGGGTAGAAGTGAAAACCACCCCTGCCGGCGCTAATTTAAGGCCGGCACTGCCCGCTCATTTGTTTTAACCGCTCTCCCGCGGGAAAGTCGGGGGTGAAGAGAGAGAGAGAGAGAAAGAG